>NW_019943493.1:170236-181140 GCF_002910315.2 Salvelinus sp. IW2-2015
ACGTGAGCCCTACTTCTCTCTGTAATCACCTCTGCAGGCACTACATGTGACAGGGGTCTTTGTGAGAGTTGTTGCGGGGAGTCAAGTGACATTTGACCTGTATTGATACATCAAAGCTGTCCGTTCAAAACTAGTCCAGGTCCACTGTCCATAGGAACAAGGCCTCTTTATGGTTTAAATGTCCAGAAGATTTGACTATTCGAAGAAAGCTCACCCTCATGGGTAGAAACATGGGTGGATATCAAGAGTTCAAGCATAACCCAATATGCTTCTCTCACAAATGTATCCTCAAAACAAACCAGAATAAAGTCACCAACTCTTTTTTTTTTTGGTGGGGGGGGGGGGGGGGTTGTTGAAATACCTGTTGCTCTGTGGGTGTGTTTGTGTGAGTTCAATAGTGTATGAGGTAAGGCTGGGGCCAAATTTCCCACACTGTCGGACAGTGACTTCAGGCATCTCTCTCTCTCTGTCCCAGACGCCTCAGAGCAAAACAAGGCCGAGACAAAGACCTCAGTGGTGCCAGACTGATAAAGCTTTTCACATGTGTCAATCAACTCAGGGAGCGGCAGGGTGATATGGCATGACACACACCATCACTCACAACATCTTACCACACACACAGCCTGCCATAAACCTCACACACACACACACCTCTCTGTCTGTTATGCACCAAACACCACACATCACACCACACCCACGAAGCAGTGATGCACCAGGCTACTGCCTTTGTGTGCATTCTTTTCTAACTTTTTCTCTCCAATTCTCCCTCGTGTCTAAAACCCTTCTGCGTTGTCGTTATCATTAGTATAAAGCCACAGTGACATCATAGATATGCAAAAGCGACGAAAATCGACTTGTTAAAGAGCAGTGAGATTAGGAACATCATTATGGACATTATGGACATCTAGTTGAGAGAGAAGGTCAAGACAAACCCTTTCAGTCATCAGACTACTGAACATCTGCCATGTTTTCAAATGACTGTTTGTTTACGGTTTGATCCTAAAGCATGTATCCAGATGTTATCAAGTTTTCTTTTCTGTCTTTCTTTACTTAGATCTGTTTTGTTGGTGGGATACACAAGGAAGACACTTCAATAGACTGCTAGTCTGAAGAGAGGAGCCTTTAAAACGTCATTTAACAATCAASAGGAGTTAGTGTACTCGGCTTGTAAATGCAGCCTTGCACGTGCAATGCCTATTGGGACAGACTATCCCCCCAAACTCACTGCAATATACTGTCTAGTTGACATTCATTCATGTCCAAAATAAAACCATTTGGCGCGGTATAAAGGCAAATKTTCCTATTTTCCTCCGGCCATAAAACAGATCTATTTTCATTTCAGTGATAATCTATTCATGCGGTAATTTCAGTCATTTCAGTGATAACGTATTTATGTAGTAATTAGATAACAAATCAAACAATCTGTAAAATGGGTCATGAGCCGCTCTCGTCTGATACGAGGCCTGATTGGATGATGAAGGGCTTGTCGGCTTGGCCCACCTCACAGACGCCAAACTACTAGCTTCCCTGTAGAAAAAGAGAGATAGAGAGAGAACGAGAGAGAGAGCGAGAGCAAGAGCGAGAGCGAGAGAGAGAGAGAGAGAGAGAGGGGAACGAGGGAGGGAGAAAAAAGGAAAAGTCTGAAAAGCTTCCTAATAGCTTAAAGCTGTTGATACTTTGACTTCAGAGCGGTGGGGGACACTACATTCTTCAGAGAAGGAGCTGGCCGGTAGGAGCCTTATGACTATTAGTGAAATTACGCACATCRCGATCGCTGGCGCTGSCAACTTCCCTGTGTGTCACCGGGGGGCCGCCCCTGATATCTGACAGGACAAGAGCGTATTTGGCCAGCCAATTAACAAGCACTGAAATAACTTGGTTWGTGTCTGTTGATATTAGGTTGTGGTATAAGGACATTGGACAAAAGGAACACCCGSGGTGGCAAAGTTTTGAGATTCTGCCAGTTTTGTTTTCTTTTTTGAACGTAATAGATATGCACTATAAATGTGATGATCGTGGAGATTTAGATAAAGTCAGGATTTAATGATATGTGATATAATCCCAAATCAACATGTCAACTTGTTGGCAACAACTTTTGCGAACAAACATTTCCAAAGGAAAGTGCATTCCCTACTCCCACCTCTCTTTTATCTTGATATTCAGTTTAAATCAGGACAAAGCATGAATCACCTTGTCACMGTTGTATCATAACTCACAGACACAGTTTAATAGTTAATAACCGATCCTCCCTGAGTACTTTATGYATTTTATGAAGCAGCACTAATGTGTGTGTATCACCGTAGAAACCAGACAGGGGGCCCTCCCCCTTTCAGAAGAGTCCTTTAGCAAGCAGGCTGTTTTACTGCTTTCTCACCCAACCCAACCCTCACTCAGCCCAAGCCCAGACTGCAAGCTGCRCTACGCGTACCGAACCCACCAATGACAGACTTTCTCCCCCAGACATAGAGGAATGAYGACATTTTGTAGTGAAATCACGGGGGAGTCGATGAGTTGGATCTCAAAGAATGTGTTTTACTCCCTCCTTGCTTAAGACATTAAGACATTATGACATCAATCAATTTGAATGTCTCTTTCTTCATTTGGACAACCACAGTTTTGCAATAAAATTAAAAAATGGCACCTTTCGATTGGACTCAACTCTAGAGAATAGATAACTATGAACAATACAAAAAAGCTCTTGAAATACTAACTTCCAAGTTTAGGTATGTGCATGGTGCTTCCCGGGGTTGCCGTAGCAGCCCTTAATTGACGTTATAGGATTTGATAGCCTTATCTCTGACATCATTTCCTCTTTCACACCCTTTAGCTAATTAAAAATCCCATAAAATGATGTTGCTGCGAGTCACTTAAAAACGTATACGATCAATGTTACTCGCGGTGCATGGTATCTATTCTATCTAACCATTGTGTAAGAATTGTGTTTAGTCATCCCAACATACAAACAAAGATGGCCGCTTGACTGGCTGACTGGTTGGGGACCTGTGATTTAGTACTACATTATCCTGTTTCCCTCAGACCTTTTCCTCCGGAAATGTAATTGTGGGGAGGCCAGTCAAGGGCCCGGMCATCTTGAAGGGCCTCCCTCCCTCCGTATGGTCCTTTAAGGATCTAATAAAGGGCTGTTTTTATGGAGAGGTAGCCGACACAGCTCCTTCATCTCTCTATTGGAGGAGACAGTATACCAATTCAAGGCAACATTAATTTTATATCTCAGTCTGACTGGCTGGGTAATCGACCCAGCAGCCATAACCGACCATGCCGCCGTAAAATAACGGCTACAATGTTTTAATACCTAACCCCCATACGCCCTCACTGTTTGTGTGCCAGCACCAGGATTCATCTATCTACCCTACCTGGGTTGTCAGATAGTTTTACCAAAGGTCATAGAGTTATTTGGGGGACTATTGACTGGTCTGCATATTTACCTGTGTGTGTGTGTGTGTGTGTGTGTGCGTGTGCGTGTGCGTGTGCGTGTGCGTGTGCGTGTGCGTGTAAGTCTGCGTGTGCGTGTGCGGGTGTGTGTGTGTGTCGGGGATTTGAAATGATTTCATTATTAGCCGGTTTATAACTTAGTTCACTCATTTGTGATTGAGCAGATCAACTGGAGACTAGTCATTATTATCAGTTCTACAGTTATAACATTACAATGTGTCATGCTTAGAGTATGATGTCACTCTCGTTGGACTGATGGACACGTTCAGACTGGGTTTGTTTTTGCATAGAACCTTGATGAAGCAATCGACATGAGAGAAGTTATCTGAGTGATGTCATCGGAGTTATTTATGTATCTATTAGTTAGAAAATGTTTCCATGTGACTAATATGAATATTTTTAGGCTGCTGAAGTAGATCTGACATTGTGACTTATATATGTATACAGTTCCAAAAGGGTTCTTCGGCTGTCCCCATAGGAGAACCCTTTTGGGTTCCAGGTAGAACCCTTTACGGTTCCAGGTAGAACCTTTTGGGTTCCATGTAGAACCATCTGTGGAAAGGGTTCTACATGGAACCCAAAAGGGTTCTTCAAAGGTTTCTCCAATGGGGACAGCCAAAGAACCATTTTAGGTTCTAGATAGCACCTTTTTTTCGAAGAGTCGAGAAAGATCCTACATTTATTTGATATGTGCTAAATATTCAAGTTGATCTTTCATGTTATACCTCTCCCTACTCTTTTATGGATATATATAATAGCACTAAAAACATATTTTACCCTTCCTTGCGCTCATGTTTTCCTTTCTTTCTATCTTCCCTCCCTCCTTCTCTACTTCCTTCCCTCCCTCCTTCTCTCCTTCCCTCTCTGGAAGTGTCTCACATGTTGCTGTTTTTCATTGTTTCCAGTCCTTGGGAAAAGGGTGATTTTTAGAGCAAATTATATGGGTGCATTCCACCTCATATATATGTCAGACATTTCATCAGGAGAGCACTTTCAGGGGGAGGTGGTAAGCGGCCTTGACATCAGCTGCAGCCCGCCGCCTCACAGCACTAATCCATCCTCTGAGTGTGGCTGGTGAACACACACACATTCAACTACACCTGACACACACACACACACACACACAACACACACACACACACACACACACACACACACACACACACACCACACACACACACACACACACACACACACACACACACACACACACACACACACACACACACACACACACACACACACACACACACACACACAGAGGACCACACTGTCTTTCTGAACCTGGATAGCACACTTACACAGTGGGGTGCTCTGGGGAAAGGAAAAAAAGGAACTTAAAACGACCTGTTTCTTTATGACTTATGGGTTGTGTGGGTGGTGGTGGTGGTGTTTCCCATTTCCTAACGTAACACCCAGATAGATGTACCACGTCTCCATTATGGAGTTGCTTGTTCACCTTTACACGTTTACAGGGAGTTTGTCATGACAATGAGAGTTTGAGTTGTTGGGAAATGTTGACTAGGTTAACGCTGGTGATTTATCATAGGAATAGCCTGGGTCGGTTCTCCAGTAGGCAGTCAGTCAGGGCAGTACTGTGCTGGTGTCTGTGAGCTGGTTGAGAAAGACATATTTTGTTTGAGGAAACCAGGTTTATTGGTTGATGAAACTCAGAGAGCCAGCTGTTTCCCACCACATAGTGGATACCAGTACCATCACTCACCTTTACGTTCTTTTTGGAAGGGACAGTGTGTTGTGCTGTGTGTGTGTGTGTGTGTGTGTGTGTGGTGTGTGTGGGTGTGTGTGTGTGTGTGTGTGTGTGTGTGGGTGTGGTGTGTGTGTGTGGTGTGTGTGTGTGTGTGTGTGTGTGGTGTTTGTGTGTGTGTGTGTGTTGTGTGTGTGTGTGTGTGTGTGTGTGTGTGTGGTGTGTGTGTGGTGTTTAGAGAGAGAGAGAGAGAGCATTGTTGACCTTTTGTTGACACAGGTGGTTGTGAATTGTGTTTGCGGTTGTAAAGTTGTGTTGAATTTGGTAATGTTTAGTTGCTCTGGTGGGATTTGGTAGGGTTAAGACTCCATCGCAGGACTCAGAAGATGGCATTTTAACAGTTAGTCAACCCCTTTTTACATATTTTTCTCATGCTTTTTGCCTGCCACAGAATACTTATTTTTAAGCACTCTTACGCTTACCGTATGCTTCCCAGTTGAAACAGTTTGCGCATATATTATGACTACATTTCGTGACGTTTTTTGTTCGTTTTGTTCAGCACACTGTTTTTTTTCTGGAGGCTTTTCAAGGCGGAGGCCCCTTCATGATTGGTCAACAGTAGGGATTCTTCAATAAAGTGTTTGTTGTCATTCAATGACAGACGACTAGTTTTCATGCACATTTTTTCACTTGAGAAATATTGTACCAAACATGTCAAATTGCGCAACTAAGTCCTCCTCTGCAAAAATGTAAAAAATCATTACAGATTTCTGGAGTTATCTTACATTTATTTAGAGGAAGTGTACTTGTTGCTACAGTGTCTCAAGAGGGACAAACAGTAATATTGCCACTTTTGTCTTGTTTTTGAAGCGAAGGTATTTTAAGGGAGCATGCTAGCGCGGACGTTCCCTTCGCCTAGCCAAGTTCTGCTAGGGAGGCTCATGATGACAACACTGTTTGGTAGCAGTACGATCACGTCATCGCACATCCACRCATGAACGCGAATGATTACACACAAGAAGAAAACAAACTGATAAGGAGAGATAAAGACAATGAGCGAAGGGAGAGAACTACTCTCTGCTTCCATTCTCCCTAAAAGTCAAAGTGCTACTTTTAGATTCAACTGTTTGGGTGTTATCGTTGGAAAAAATAGGTCTGCAACAACTGAGTAGACAAGCATGGATAGGACAGGAGAGCTCACTTTTTCCACTTGTAAACATCACTACGTCATTGCGATGAAAAGACACTACTACTAATGGAAAAAGGTTTTCTCTTTGCCACGTTGTTACTGTAAATGTGCAGTACTTTTCCGGTCACTGTCTGGTGTTACACAGCGTCTGTATCTGTATCTGAGCTAGGAACACAAGCATTTCGCTACACCCACAATAACATCTGTGTATGTGACCAATAAAATTGTATTTGATATCTATTTTCTATTATGGGCTCATGAACTTATAGGTCAAATGTTCTAATCCGACCTCCAAAGTAGATTTGAGTGGTCATTATAGCCTCAGATCCAGGAAATCTCTGCTCTGAGCCTCCTCTGCCACCTCAGACTAAAATGGCAACAGTGTTTTGGAATTCTGGGTATATATGACTAAGCAACTTACAGCGGCTTGCGAAATTATTCACCCCCTTGGCATTTTACCTTTTTTTTGCCTTACAAACTGAATTATAATAGGTTTTTGTGGGTTTGTATCATTTGATTTACACAACAAGAAGAATATTTTATTGTGAAACAAACAAGAAATAAGACAAAAAAACAGAATACTTGTAACGGTCGTCATAGTCGTTCTCCTCCTCAGACGAGGAGGAGCATGGATCGGACCAACACGCAGAGTGGGTAGTGCTCATGATAATTTATTAAATCGAAACTGAACACTAACATGAAACAAAAAAAACAAAATGAATACAACCGACAACAGTCCCGTGTGGCACGAATACAAACACGGAAACAAACACCCACAACACACACGTGAAACCCAGGCTGCCTAAGTATGATTCTCAATCAGGACAATGATTGACAGCTGCCTCTGATTGAGAATCATACCCGGCCGAACACAAACATCCCAACATAGAAAATCACACATAGACAAACCCACCCAACTCACGCCCTGACCAACTAAATAAATACAAGACAAAAGAAAACAGGTCAGGAACGTGACATAACCCCCCCTTAAGGTGCGAACTCCCGGCGCACCAGCATAAACTCTAGGAGGGTCTGGGTGGGCGTCTGTCCACGGTGGCGGCTCTGGCGCTGGTCGTGGTCCCCACCCCACCATAGTCAAACCCCGCTTCCGTGGCCTCTTCCCAATGGCCACCCTCCATATAAACCCCATTGGATTAAGAGGCAGCTCCGGACTGAGGGGCAGCTCCGGACTGAGGGGCAGCCCCGGACTGATGGCAGCACCGGACTGAGGGGCAGCACCGGAGACTGAGGGGCAGCACCGGACTGAGGGGCGGATCCTGGCTGGCTGGCTCTGGCGGATCCTGGCTGGCTGGCTCTGGCGGATCCTGGCTGGCTGGCTCTGGCGGATCCTGGCTGGCTGGCTCTGGCGGATCCTGGCTGGCGGCTCTGTGCGGATCCTGTCTGGCGGAAGGCTCTGGCTGCCCTGTCTGGCGGAAGGCTCTAGCGGCTCCTGTCTGGCGGAAGGCTCTAGCGGCTCCTGTCTGGCGGAAGGCTCTAGCGGCTCCTGTCTGGCGGAAGCTCTAGCGCTCCTGTCTGGCAGACGGCTCTTGAAGGCTCAGGACAGACGGGCGGCTTTGAAGGCTCAGTACAAGACGGGCGGCTTTAAAAGACGGGCGGCTTTGAAGACTCAGTACAGACGGGCAGCTGTGACGGCTCGGGACAGACGGACAGCGCTGGGCAGGCAGGCAGCTCAGACAGCGCTGGGCAGGCAGGCAGCTCAGACAGCGCTGGGCAGGCAGACAGTTCAGACAGCGCTGGGCAGGCAGACAGTTCAGACAGCGCTGGGCAGGCAGGCAGTTCAGACAGCGCTGGGCAGGCAGGCAGCTCAGACACTGGCTGCGCTGGAGAGGAGGAAGGCTCTGACAGCGCTGGACAGGTGGGAGCAACTGGAGAGAGAAGACGGAGAGACAGCCTGGTGCGGGGGGCTGCCACCGGAGGACTGGTACGTGGAGGTGGCAACGGAAAAACCGGACCGTGAAGGAGGACACGCGCTCTTGAGCACCGAGCCTGCCCAACCTTACCAGGTTGAATGGTCCCCGTAGCCCTGCCAGTGGACCAACCACCAGACAATACTTGAGTGTTTATAACTATTCACCACCCCAAAGTCAATACTTTGTAGAGCCACCTTTTGCAGCAATTACACCTGTAAGTCTCTTGGCACATCTAGCCACTGGGAATTTTGCCCATTCTTCAAGGCAAAACTGCTCCAGCTCCTTCAAGTTGGATGGGTTCTGCTGGTGTAGAACAATCTTTAAGTCATACCACAGATTCTCAATTGGATTGAGGTCTGGGCTTTGACTAGGCCATTCCAAGACATTTAAATGTTTCCACTTAAACCACTCAAGTGTTGCTTTAGCAGTATGCTAAGGGGCATTGTCCTGCTGGAARGTTAACCTCAGTCCCAGTCTCAAATCTCTAGAAGACTGAAACAGGTTTCCCTCAAGAATTTCCCTGTATTTAGCGCCATCCATCATTCCTTCAATTTTGACCATTTTCCCAGTCCCTGTCAATTAGAAATATCCCCACAGCATGATGCTGTCACCACCATGCTTCACTGTGGGGATGGTCTTCTCAGGGTGATGAGAGGTGTTGGGTTTGCGCCAGACATAGCATTTTCCTTGATAAACAAAAAGCTAAATTTTAGTCTCATCTGACCAGAGTACCTTCTTCCATTTGTTTGGGGAGTCTCCCACATGCCTTTTGGCAAACACCAAACGTGGTTGCTTCTTTTTTTCTTTAAGCAATGGTTTCTTCTGGCCACTCTTCCATAAAGCCCAGCTCTGTGGAGTGTACGGCTTAAAGTGGTCCTATGGGCAGATACTCCAATCTCCACTGTGGAGCTTTGCAGCTCCTTCAGGGTTATCTTTGGTCTCTTTGTTGCCTCTCTGATTAATACCCTCCGTGCCTGGTCCGTGAGTTTTGGTTGGCGGTCCTCTCTTGTCAGGTTTGTTGTGGTGCCATATTATTTCCATGTTTTAATAATGGATTTAATGGTGCTCCGTGGGATGTTCAAAGTTTCAGATATTTTTTTATAACTCAACCCTGATCTGTACTTCTCCACAACTTTGTCCCAGACCTGTTTGGAGAGCTCCTTAGTCTTCATGGTGCCGTTTGCTTTGTGGTGCCCCTTGCTTAGTGGTGTTGCAGACTCTGGGTCCTTTCAGAACAGGTGTGTATATACTGAGATCATGTGACAGATCATGTGACACTTAGATTGCACACAGGTGGACTTTATTTAACGAATTATGTGACTTCTGAAGGTAATTGGTTGCACCAGATCTTATTTAGGGCTTCATAGCAAAGGGGGTGAATACATATGCACGCACCACTTTTCCATATTTTCTTTTGCAGAATTTTTTGAAACAAGTTATTTATTAAATTTCACTTCACCAATTTGGACTATTTTGTGTATGTCCATTACATGAAATCCAAATAAAAATCTATTTAAATTACAGGTTGTAATGCAACAAAATAGGAAAAATGCCAAGGGGGRTGAATACTTTTGCGAGGTACTGTATAACTCTGCATTGAAGCATTTCTTTTTTATTATTATTTAAACAAGATAGTATGAATTTGCTCTCTGAAAATAGTGTTGTATTTGATATGCATTATAATAAAATCTAAATAATGCCAAAGGTTGTTGTAGAATGCATTTTTATATCAACACTATCATTGTTATTCACTCTGACCTAAGGTGTGTGAGTGCTGAGCTTTATAGTCAGTGTTAGGCTTTCTGTCTCTGTCTCTCTGTTAAACCAGTGGAAGTGCTACAGGCCATGGAGCCATTTAAGCCTCATAGCAGCAACAGCTTCCCCATCACGTGCATGTGCAGACACACACAATCTGAGTAAACCATATTCCCCACTGTCCCCCACCCACGAGTTGGACCCATGGGAGTATCTGATCGGTTACAATTGTAAAACTTTAGTCTTTCTGATATTTATTAGTCCATCCCAACAAGTCATCAAGAACAGGTAAAAGATTGAATGATTAAAAAAAAAGAAAAAAAAAAAAATGAGCTTAATTTTATGTAGTTTCACTATGCTTTCTACCATGTAAAAGCCACCAAACCACATTCCAATGAAAAATATTCAGACATTTAGTTTATTTACAAACAATTAATAGTGTATCACGTTACTTCATACTAAGCAGCACAACCAAATGACCTGGAGCATTGAGATACATTATAAAGTACATGGTGCAAGCTGATCAATGCTTTCGAGATTCTGCACAGATGATTACAGATTTTGAGTCTTGATCTTGACATCCACGCTTTCCTCATGATTACAAAGACAATAGATAGTGGATGTTATCATTTTAAGGCGTTCTACATTAGGCATTTACTGTACACAAACATGCACACACATTATAAACTGACTCTACACACAAAGAATCTCAGAAATAGAGAGCATACATGTGTCGGTTCAATTCATACTGTAGGAATCTATCACACCCACACAACACACCCACACACAACCACCCACCCACAACACACACACACACACCACACACACACACACACACACACACACCACAACACACAACACAACACATCAC
>NW_019943493.1:181831-187291 GCF_002910315.2 Salvelinus sp. IW2-2015
CACACACATCACACAACACACACACACACACACACACACCACCACACACACACACAGCACACACACCACACCACACACACACCACACACCACCACACACACACACACACACACACACACACACACACACACACACACACACACCACACACACACACACACACACACACCAACACACACACACACACACCACACACACACACACACACAACCTGCCAACCGCCAGGCAGGCTTATCCATCATCCACATCATCAGCCTGCGGGCTTCCTCCCCAGTTCCATGAACATGTGTTGTGTGTGCTAGTCGTGTGTGTGTGTGTTGTGTGTGTGTGCTGCTGTGTGCGTGCTGCGTGTGCGTTGCGTGTGCGGTGGTCGTGTGTGGTGTTGTGTTGGTCGTCGTCGTGTCAGTGTGTCGTGCGCTGTGTGTTTCACACAGGTGACGGAAACCACAAACAGTGGCCTGAACAACAGTCATGCTGAAACAATAATGAGATTTCTTAGATGCTATCTGTCCTATCGCTTTCTGACCTTTGACTCTTGAGACATTCTCTTTCACTATCTCTCCATCTCTCTGCTCTCCTCCTCCTCTCGTGCGTCTCCTATAAAAGATCCTCCCTCCGCTGTAGCTCTTAACCTTATCTCCCATCATGTTTGCATGTGATTTTAGGTAATGCGGTTTCTAGTCCTCAGCTCGCTGGACGACATGCCAGACCCTAACAGATTACTTGTCCCGTGCAGTCCTTTTTTGTGTTCTCACTGCCTCTGGGACGGGTTCACTTGAGTTTGCCTGAACCAATAACTTATCATTAGTTACTTTAAACCAGAATTACCACAGAAAGAAGAGAAAGAAGAGAGCAGAAAAATCTTTATATGGCAGGGGGAACAGCCCCAACGGTCTGTTAGAGTCTTTGTTCATGGGGCATTAACCCTGTTGACACATTGACCATAACCACAGCTAATTGAGTGTACTTGAGTGAATGGAGAGTAGCTCGACCCTTTAGAACGTTGACATGGTACCTATGTAGCCTACAACTCAACTGTGACCTCAGTAACCTAGGCTGCATCCGTAATGCACCCTATCCCCATACATGCACTACGTGTGACCAGTGCCTCTGGTCAAAAGCTGTAGTTATTATAAACTGCCTGAACAGCTTTGAAAACATTGCCATGGATTCATTGCTCTTGGCTTCCAAAGAAACTGCTAAAAACTCTTATCCATCTGATGTGTTCATAGGCCCATACACTACTTCAACTGATCCAACACATAAACATCACTTAACTATTATAGACCACAAACACTGTGTCGTCTATCGGGGGGTGGGGTCGGTTTTAACATCTTGTTCAAGTGCAGAAAGGAGGGAAGTATCGCTAGTGGAAAGAGAAGAAGAGCGACGAGAAGAGAGAGGGGTTGGGAAGAGAATTTCCCTCAGATTTCACACAGATACACAAAAAGAAAGTCGCAGAAAACAAAACCCATTTGATATTAAAGCTCCCATACTATTGGTAATGTTGACAAATACCACAGTGTTGTTCACAGCAGCAAGATTTGTTGACCTGGTGCAAGAAAAAGGGCAACCCTGTAAGAAACAAACGGGTTATTATTTATCCCTTTGCTACTTAAACTTCTCCCTTGCTAACTATTTGCCCTAAATATGTCTTATGTTCTATTTTAACTTTTGTGAGTGTTAGTATGTTTTTACTGTTCATTGTACAGTTTTATTTCCACTTTTGCCTTATGTTTCCATGCCATAACATCCAATAAAAGCCCTTTAAATTGAAATGAATTGAAGAGGAGGGGATCGAAGACAGAGACAGACACACAGAAGAGAGAGAAGAGAGAGCGAAGAGAGACAAACGAGAAGACAGAGAGAGAGGGCGAAAAAAAGGAGATGCAGAGAGAGAGAGAGAGACGAGAGAGAGAGATGAGAGAGAGAGAACGAGACGAAGAGAGACGAGAGAGAGAAGAAGAGAGAGAGAGAGAGAGAAGAATGAGAGAGAGAAGAGAGAGAGAGAGAGAAGAGAAGAGAGAAGAGAGCAGAGAAGAGAGAGAGATGAAGAGCAGAGAGGAGAGAGGAGAGAAGAGAGAGAGCAGAGAGAGAGAGAGAGAGAGAGAGAGAGAAGCAGAGAAGAGAGAGACGAGAGACGAGAGCAGAAGAGAGAGAGAGCAGAGAGAAGAGAGATAAGAAAACGAGATCAAACATTGAAGAGAGCTTTAAGCAGAGCATGTCAGACAACTTAGACGAGGGCTTTTAAGGGGATAAACAGTTTTTGGGAGCAGCATGGCAGAATATCAGAAAGTCTCTCCAAGACAGAACAGAGACCAAATAGTATTGCCTTGTCCTGGTTTCAGCCAGCGGACTTCATCAGAAAGAACTAAATGCACATTTTATAGATGTTCCAGGAACAACAGCATGGCTCTAATGCCTTGTTTTCTAATATGGGTCTAGCTTAGAAAGCGGATACACACAGCCATCATAACAGGCCCATGGTGAGGTCCGGCCAAAAATGGCGAATTGGAGTCGAGGTGAGGGGACTGTGTGTGTGTGTGGTAAGTTGTGTGTGTGTGTGTGTGTGTGTGTGTGTGTGTGTGGTGGTGTGTGTGTGCTGTGTGTGTTGTGTGTGTGTGTGTGTGTGTGTTGTGGTGGTCTGTGTGTTGTGTATGATGCCGTTTTGCGTTGAGTTTTTTTCTACCCTGATTGATTCTCAATTATGTGTGGCCTATTTCTCTCTATAGCTACTTTAAGGTATTTTAATCTTTGTCAAGAATTAGCATTTTTTTAGCTGCTATTTTATCATCCATCTGAAGTAGACCGTGTGATGTGCTCATCTAATAAAATAGGATGCCTGTCATTTGTAAATTACCACCCACAGGAGCGTATCGTGTGACAACGCACAAGCAGCGCGTTGAGTCGGCGCCCTGTCTGCCTCCCTGTTTCAGACCTCGCCACAAGCACTCGACCCCTCTGAACCCCTTACACACTCCCTTTTAACCCAACCTAGGTAAAACACAACAACAACATGTCAACAAACACATGTACAGTCAAAAACAAGCAAACTAAACAATAGTTTTTATCACTTCTATCTTGAAATAGTTATGACGACTGCATGTTTACTCTTGCCAGAAAGTCTCATGTCGGTCCGTCCCTTCCTTGGAGGTGACTGATGGTCATTGTATCAAAGACCTCAAGCAAATTAAGCCAACAGGAGACCAGATCCCAACTCTTCCATGAACTTATCATTCGTCTCCTGAGGCCCCATCTCTTTTACGCTTATGTGTGTATTTTTAAAACTGATGAATGGTCTACCGTCTAGGTCTTGTTGTGTGTGGTGTGTGTGTGTTGTGTGTGTGGTGTGTGTGTGTGTGTGTTGTGTTGTGTGTGGTGTGAGTGTGAGGGTGAGTAGAGCAGTTAGTGTTTTGTTTCTTAGCTGGCCCAGACCTAAAGACATAACCAGTGGTCAGGACAGCCAAAAACTTCAGGCGTTAACCGCTGACTTCATTCCTACCATTAGTGCAGTAAACGCAGAGCGCGTTGGGATCCCCACGAGGTTGGATCCCCACCCACGAGCGTTGATCCCATGGGAGTATCTGCAGCTGGGTTAATTGCGTAAAAATCTTTAGCTCTTTCTGACTATGTTATTAGCTTCCAGTGCCAAGCCAGTTCATTCAAGAACAGTAAAGTATTTTGAATGATTAAAAAAAAAAAAAAAAAAAAATGAGTTAATTTTCATGTGTTTTCAAACTAATCTCACACACACACACACACACACACACACACACACACACACACACACACACACACACAATCATTCATCAGTTATGATGCTGCTACTCTATTTATCATATATCCTGATGCCTAGTCACCTTACCCCTATACATATCTACCTCCATCACTCCAGTATCCCTGCACATTGTAAATATGGTATTGGAACTGACCTGGTATATAGCTTCTTACTTTCTCTTGTTCTTATTTCTATTGGGTGTGTTTTTGTTCTACCTTGTTATTTTTAGTGCTACATTGATATTGATTACCGCTTTGTTGGGTTTGGAGCAAGAAAAGCATTTCACTGTACTTGGCATTAAATCTTGAAACTTGAAACTTAGTTAATAGACCAATAAGACAGTTCCAAACCCCTCTGCCAATAACAGCTAGTTTTCAGTTTCCCCCTCCCAACTCCCAGACAGTCCTAGCACAATTATTGCCTGAGAAATTGTTCTTTGCTAAGAAGCTATTTTGATTTGTTTTTGACCATTTCAAAAAAACAATCACAGTAAGGTACTGAATTGTGACCCCGAAAGGATTTGATATTGAGATAAAAATGGCTACGTTGGACCTTTAACTTTTGGTTGAGATGGAGACGTGAATGCAACATATTAATGATTACTTTGTAGACAAACTGAAGTGGAAGCCAGACCAAATGAGTGTGAGAAGGAACTACCCAACCAGGAGATACATCTCCTTCAAATGTTGACACACTTCAATATCACAAAATATAAATACATTTGAAATCAACCAGAGCTTTAATTTGCTTTCATCAACCACATTTCGTTTGCTCTGTCAAACCTACCCTTTGGAATGACTTCGATAGCAACAGTGAATCTATTTCGTTGGAGAAGTGGAGATCTCTCAACAACCATTCTCACAATAGCACTATGTAATAGTCAGGGATGAACAGCATAGCTAAGCAGGACTGGTTAGAACCCTGGAAGGGAGACCAAATGGTAGCTGTAGATAGATACTTTGTCCAGTAGGAGGTGCTACTCAGCCTACAGTTTTTTTCCCTGATATATAACGTTGAAGAGCTTACGTTGTTTTAAAGGTTCTAATTCAACATATTTTCTACATATTTTCTATGTTTGTCTATTTTGACATTGGGTTACCATGATGACATAATCCTGGGGTTGAAATTTCACCCTCTAAACAATAGTTTACGTTGATGATTTTTTTTTWATCCAAACTATTTTCCATGTTGATTCCACGTCACAATATGTTAACAAATTACCTTGAAACCACGTTGATTCAACCAGTTTGTGCCCAGTGGGTATTTGAACCTGCAGGGAGAATTTAGAAAATAGTAAGATGGAAGAAAGATAGTCGTGAAAAAGCAGATAAAAACACAATTTAAACAAACGCCAACAACCAAACAAACCAAACAACCAATTCCCTTTCTGAGGTAAAGAGCCAGACGTCTATCACTGTCACAACTTCCAGTTGTAATATAATTGAATGGTCCGCGAACATATGTTACCCAGCATGCCCCATGTCTGGGCTGACCTCTGACCCCTGGAGGCCTTGAAGAAGATAGCGGAGGTCACGGGAGCTGGAACTGCTGGGAGGTGGAGGGTGGGGGGGAAACAGGTGAAAGGGGTCTAACCTGTCATCACATCACAGTCCATTCCTCAAGCACGCACACACAGACACACCCGGCTAATTGATTCACAATTTTAACTACTCCCCTACCTCC
>NW_019943493.1:191004-197538 GCF_002910315.2 Salvelinus sp. IW2-2015
CCACTCCTCCACCCCCCTCCCAGACGGTATTTCTGAACAGTAATCTTGAAAGGCGGCCGTAAAAATATCCGGGGATACAGGGTGTGCCAGGCTTTCATCCAACAAAATCTCCTCTCTCTCTTTCTCTTTTGTTCGTTCTCTCTTTCTCGTTTGTTCATTCTCTCTCTCTCTCGTTCGTTCGCTCTCTCTCTTTCTCGTTTGTTCATTCTCTCTCTCGTTTCGTTTTATGCGTTCAAAGCTGGCACACCTGAACTTTTGGCATGCGTAATCCTCCCTCACCCACCACCCCCAAACCCCATTTCATCCACCCTTCCTCGCCAACCCACACCCTTCTAAAAAAAATAGAAAAGAAGCGAAAAAGAAAAAACTCAAAATGGGAACCATATTGTTACTTCCCTTCCCTCAGTCCCTTTTCTCAGTCCACATAAGGATTCCAACCTTAACCGTAACTGAACACGGATCCAAGAATTCCGACATTCTGCATCATCATAATCAAATGAGGTGTGTTCACGTGGGTCCCGACCGGCGAGGATAAATCACGGGTTGTGCCGGGCGCCGTGACACGTCCGATCGCTCTGCGCCCCCTCCGCCTCTCAGGGTCTTCCTTCTACCAGGGCCCCAGAGTGGAAATCAAAGCCAGGGGGAAAGAGATGGAGATGACCAGAGAGTCTGGCTGTCTCTGACTACTCAATCGCCTCTCCTCTCCTCCACCTTTTGAACCCTAAGGCAGAGTGCAGACTAGAGCCCCTATAACTGCCGGGAGTCTGGGGGCCTGGCTGGCTGACTTCTGTGTGAGCGAGGACTTACTGACTGAGAAGGAGGAGAGATAAAAGTAATCTTCCATGAATATGAATGGGTTTGGATGGAATGAAGTTATTCTCAGGATAGAAATAGAATCACAGTGGTCTACGTTTTTTTCAACAGTTCTAGTGATGATATTTCTGTGGTTCTCAGTGTGTTTGTGGTGACTAGTGAGTTGAATGTGGAGGCCCTGGTCTGGTCCAGCATGATTGCCTATCTATCTCTGAGAAGACAGGAAGTATTTATCAGTACTGCGTGGAAACAAGACAAACAAACCCAAAAGGACTGATGATGGGACCCAAGCCTTTCCATTGATGTCACGCATGAGAGCAGAGAGGCTTACRATGCTGATTAGGAGTCTTTCTTTTATCTTCACATTTTGTGTCATCTGACATTTTAGTGTCTGCTTTTTGATATAGAGATACAGAACAGCAGTCTGAAACAGATTAAGTAAAATTGAAGGAAAAATATGAATTGATTATATACAGTTGAAGTCGTAAGTTTACATACACCTTAGCCAAATACATTTAAATTCAGTTTTTCACAATTCCTGACATTTAATCCGAGTACAAATCCCCTGTCTTAGGTCAGTTAGGATCACCACTTTATTTTAAGAATGTGAAATGTCAGAATAATAGTAGAGAGAATGATTTATTTCAGCTTTTATTTCTTTAATCACATTCCCAGTGGGTCAGAAGTTTACATACACTCAATTAGTATTTGGTAGCATTGCCTTTAAATTGTTTAACTTGGGTCAAACATTTCAGGTAGCCTTCCACAAGTTGGGTGAATTTTGGCCCATTCCTCCTGACAAAGCTGGTGTAACTGAGTCAGGTTTGTAGGCCTCCTTGCTCCCACACGCTTTTTCAGTTCTGCCCACAGATTTTCTATGGGATTGAGGTCGAGGTAAGGTTTGTGATGGCCACTCCAAACCTTGAGAACTTTGTTGGCCTTGAAGCATTTTGCACAACGTTGGAGTATGCTTGGGGGTATGTGTCCATTTGAGATGACATTTGGACAAGCTGTAACTTCACTGACTGATGTCTTGAGATGTTGCCTATCATAATCCACGTATATTTTCCTCCCCAGTGGATGCCATCTATTATTTGTGAAGTGCACCAGTCCACTCCTGAAGCAGAAGCACCCCGAACAACATTGATGCTGCACTACCCGTGCTTCACGGTTGGGATGGTGTTCTTCGCCTGCAGACCTCCCTTTTTCGCTCCAAAATAAGATGGTCATTTTGGCACAAAGCATTATTTTTTGTTTACATTAGACCAGAGGACATTTCTCCAAAAGTACGATTGGTTGGTCATTATGTGCAAAGTTGCAAACGTAGTCTGGCTTGTTTTATGGGGTTCTTGGAGCACGTGGCTTCTCTTGCTGAGCGGTTTTGGGGTGTATGTCGGATGATGGCACTTGTTTTACTGTAGATATTAGATGTACTTTTGTACCTGTTTTCCTCCAGATCCCAAAGGTCTTTTGCTGTTGTTCGGGATTGAATTATGCATTCTCTCGCATCCAAGTAGGATTCATGCTCTAGGAGACAGAAGCGTCTTCTTCTGAGCGTCATAGGACGGCTGCGTGGTCCGAGGTGGTTTATACTGTGACTATTGTTTGGATGACGGATACGCTTGTACTGATCAGGTGTTTGGAAATTGCTTCATACGGTATGTGAACGAGACCTGTGGGGGTCTACAATTTTGATTGTGGAGGTCTTGGCTGATTTTCTTTTGATTGTCTCATGAATAGGTCAAGTCAAAGAGGCATGAGTTTGAAGGTAGGAACTTGAAGATACAATACCAGGTCAACCTAATTGACTCAATGAGTTGTCAATTAGCCTATAAAGTTCTAAAGCATGACATAGTCCTATTTCTGGAATTTTCCAAGCTGTTTAAATAGGCACAGTCCAAACTTTAGTGGTATGTAAACTCTGACCATGGAATTGTGATACGTGACATTATAAGTGAAATAATCTGTAAACAAGTTGTTGGAAAAATGACTTGTATCACGCATACAAAGTAGATTGCCCTCAACCGCTTGCAAAATTATAGTTTGTTAACAAGAATGTGTGGAGTGGTTGCAGAAGCGAGTTTTAATGATCTCAACCTAAAGTGTATGTAAACTTCTGAATTCAACTGTAGCTTTTGAAGCTAAAAGTTCAAATATGGAGCTTGTTACACAGCTGTGTGTTTGAATGCAGAACGGCACTTGCCAATTGCAGTTGTAGAACTATTTCATGATTAGCTATGAACATTTTTTCTCGCTATTCAGCCGTGGTAATGCAGGGAAAATAGGCAGGGGCACTGGCGCAGATGAGGCAATCCATCCCCTCCACACACATCCACAACTGCACACACAGATGAGGCTGCCATTGGTTCTTGGCACCGTCCTACATACATGGCAAAATTGCACACCTAATTATGCCACTCTGATGAAGATCTGTCCATAGAGTAGAATATTTCGCCTCGTCCTACACAGCACTGTCTAGATCTCTTCGATCTTTTCCTATTGAATTTGATATTCAAAACATTTATATATTCGGTGTCAGGCACGTCAATTGTTGATGGAAAGTCAATTGGATGTGGACAATAACAGTGTTGTGACGCATTCCATAGACATCATTCCATTGAGAAATCCGGTCATGGATTTATCGACATTCGGTATGATATCTCAATTAAAGATCAGTGACAGATATTAAGTTATTTTCGACAGTGAGACTGGAGGATACGGAAGTCATTTGAATCTAAGCGTGTCGCCTGGCGCGCAGTAGCATTTCCTAGTTTTGTGTTAGTGTGTGTGTGTGTGTGTTGTGAGTTGTGTGGTGTGTGGTGTGGTGTGTGTGATTGTGGTGTGTGTAGTGTGTGTGTGTGTTTGTGTGTGCTTTGTGTGTGTGTGTGGGCTTGTGTGGTGTGGTGTGTGTGTGTGGTGATGTTGTGCTGTGTTGTGGTTGTGTGTCGTGTGGTGTGACAGGGACGTATCCACAGTTCAGGCAGCTAGCTATTTGCAGCCACTATTAATAATTTACGGAGTCTATACATCTTGGTATAGTAGAGCCTTCCATCACACTCGTTCGTGTACAAAACGAGAGGAAGTAATTAAAAAAAATAAAAGAAGAAACGCAAATTAGATGAATTTAATCACGCATGAGCAGAATCACTGTGCTGTACAAAAAGAGGAAGTAAACCGTGTCAAGCCATATGAGTGGGAGAGCTCATTCAGTCTAACCGGGATCAACTTCTCTTCTTGAGTTATGGCTGTTCGCCTTGATTAAAAGTCATTTAAAGGATACGATTGACTAGAGCTATTTTATTAATCAATTAATAATAGGTCGTTGCGTGATAGCGTCATAGAGCTCATCACTATAAACCATATGCTTTAACCCTTCCAGTTGCTAAGTGGCTATGTCACAACGGTTTGAAGCTATTATATAACTCTATTTGGCAGAGAAGTCTGTTGGTGGCTGTTGTCGGTTGGTCGACCTGTTGCTGAAGCGCAATCATCCAACCTTAAAACACAAAATGTGACCTATGACTGTCTTGCTTCACTTCCTACACAGAGAGAGGCCTCACTTGGATACTCCACACACATCGATTTAATGGGGCTTCTCTTTTCCTATCAGTAAAATAATACATGGCAGAAAATATTTCCTTTGTAGCAATATATTAGTCTAATCAAATAGTTTGACAGCCTTTATGAGTAAAATATAAGGCCAATGTTGTCAGAGTGTGCGCCATATATTTTGACATTGCAATGATGCCTTGATACAACTGTTGTATTCTATGAGTAGTCGTTCTGTAAAAAGGACGTGCAAATACCCGAGTGATAAATATATTTATCTGTATCAGTGATGCATTCCAGTCAAAGTACGTCGTGCTTAAAGTTCAGCGAATAAATCACCGGCGGTACAGGGACGGATCAGTTGGGATCTGTTTCGCAGGTTAGAATATAAATCAACGATTATACCGAGCGTTATAGTAAAAGACCGGATTACTAACGTTACAGACCACCCACACAACTACACACCCAGCCAAACAACACCCACTTAGCAATCACACACCACAACGACACACACACACACCACACACACAACCTCAACACACACACACCACCACCTCACACACACACACACACACACACACACAGCCACACACCACACACACAACACGACACCTGTACACACCACGGTTGTCATTTAAGCTTCAATCACCTCTCTCTCTAAAGCCACACAACACACACACACAAGCACACACACACACACACAACACACCACACACACACTATACTACCATCACACACACCATCACAGCTCAACACCACGAGTCTGACACACACAGACAACCACACAGCATGACACATCAAACACTTCATAAGCATGCATTAACATTTGCCAGCAAAATTCAGTTATTGAACTCAAGTGGTAATAAACCAAACCTTGCCTCAGGACGGTAGATAGGGTCAGACCATACATTAGGGTGGAAGGGTTAAGTGAAATATAAGCTCAGGGCCAGCAGGTCATCCTGGGTGAGTGTCAGAGGGCCGTCTGGATCACATGAAGCAGCGCTGATTATTTTACAGTATTCTGTCGCCGCACTTCTAGTGTTAGGGTTAAATTAGTCACGATGATCCTAGATATGCCTTATGCCGCGTTCTGTGTTGCCCCGCCGTTCTGGCTGGATTTTGGGTTCATTTCCATACTCAATTGAGTCAAGATTGCAGGAATATACTGATAACTTCCGATTCTTAATTTAGTTTACCTCAAGTGTTCTCTTTAGAAAATGGTGGAATTTGGAATTTGAATAAAAAGGAATGACTCTCAGACCTGCTGGACACAGAGGAAGAGGACGACAGACGGTCGAAGATCGGAACAATGGTTCAGATGAGGGTTGTGTGTTTGTGTGTTTTTCTGGCCGGGGTGGGATAATGGGATAAAGGGGTCTCTTGAGAGGCCGACTGCACTCGAGCATGCTTGAATGTCAACTTAGCACGACACCGCAATCTAGAGTCGCTGCTTGGCTTCTTTCTGCTTTATGTTTCCTGTTTCCCCCCTTCTCTCTTTCTCTCTGTCTCCTCTCTTCGGCTCTGTTGAGCGTTCTTTCTGGTCCTTCACTCTCTCTCCTGTGCTCCCTCTCTCAGTCTGTGCCCTTTCTGTCCTCTACTCTTTCTCTGCCCTGCCTGCCTCTTGTATACTGTGTAAAGAGGTTTCAGTACCGAACTGACCAGAAAGTCCTAACCTCCTTGATAGTTAGCAGCCCAGGGCCTATAGGCTGCTAACCGGCGGGTCATTTATGAAATGTATTTATTTAAACATTGAGCAAACCTTCCTTCAGGGAATTAGGGAAATCCTTCAATGGCTCGTTGGAGAGGACTCGGTTTGGAACTCTTTGGGCAGGAAAGAATTTAAGGGGATTATTTTTGGCATTTTGGAGGTGATAGGAAGTGTGATAATATCCCGGCCACGCTGGGCGGACAATAGAAATTCATTTATAACCGAGGCAGGCGGGAGACCGGAGCTAGCATATGGGGGCTTGAGCCGGCGGCAGTGCCACCCGCAGTCAGAAACAGAGGGTTGGTGCCGCGACATGAAAGGTGGCACAGCGGGTACTCGGTCAGACGATGCTTCTCTTATATGGCTACTGACTGGTTGTAATGACCCTACAGAAAAACTACAAAGGGAATTCAGAAATAAGTAGGCTATACATGTAGTCTGTTTATTTGCGATTACTGTGAAGG
>NW_019943494.1:0-3572 GCF_002910315.2 Salvelinus sp. IW2-2015
CAAGGGAGTGGGCTCACTCACAATTTTGCCTAAGAACACAGCCATGAATAAAGAATGCTACCAACACATCCTCCGAGAGCAACTTCTCCCAACCATCCAGGAACAGTTTGGTGACGAACAATGCCTTTTCCAGCATGATGGAGCACCTTTCTATAAAGCAAAAGTGATAACTAAGTGGCTCGAAGAACAAAACATCGATATTTTGGGTCCATGGCCAGGAAACTCCCCAGACCTTAATCCCATTGAGAACTTGTGGTCAATCCTCAAGAGGCGGGTGGACAAACAAAAACCTACAAATTCTTACAAACTCCAAGCATTGATTATGCAAGAATGGGCTACCATCAGTCAGGATGTGGCCCAGAAGTTAATTGACAGCATACCAGGGCGGATTGCAGAGGTCTTGAAAAAGAAGGGTCAACTCTAAAAATGTTGACTCTGCATCAACTTCATGTAATTGTCAATAAAAGTCTTTGACACTTATGAAATGCTTGTAATTATACTTCAGTATTCCATAATAACATCTGACAAAAATATCTAAAGACACTGAAGCAGCAAACTTTGCGAAAATATACATTTGTGTCATTCTCAAAACTTTTGGCCACGACTGTACAGTTGAAGTCAGAAGTTTACATACACAGTCAAATCAATTGAAACTCAGTTATTCACAATTCCTGACATTTAATCCTAGTAAAAAGTCTCTGTTTTAGGTCAGTTTGGATCACCACTTTATTTTAAGAATGTGAAATGTCAGAATAATAGTAGAGAGAATTATTTATTTCAGCTTTTTTTTCTTCAATCACATTCCCAGTGGGTCATAAGTTTACATACACTCAATTAGTATTTGGTAGCACTTTCTTTAAATTGTTTAACTTGGGTCAAACATTTCGGGTAGCCTTCCACAAGCTTCCCACAATAAGTTGGGTGAATTTTCGCCCATTCCTCCTGACAGAGCTGGTGTAACTGAGTCAGGTTTGTAGGTCTCCTTGCTCGTACACGCTTTTCAGTTCTGCCCACACATTTTCTATAGYATTGAGGTCAGGGCTTTGTGATGGCCACTCCAATACCTTGACTTTGTTGTCCTTAAGCCATTTTGTCACAACTTTGGAAGTATGCTTGGGGTCATTGTCCATTTGAAAGATTGCGATCAAGCTTTAACTTCCTGACTGATGTCTTGAGATGTTGCTTCAATATATCCACATAATTTTCCTACCACATGATGCCATCTATTTTGTGATGTGCACTAATCCCTCCTGCAGCAAAGCACCCCCACAACATGATGCTGCCACCCCTGTGCTTCATGGTTGGGATGGTGATTTTTGGCTTGCAAGCCTCCCCCTTTTTCCTCCAAACATAACGATGGTCATTATGGCCAAACAGTTCTATTTTTGTTTCATCAGACCAGAGGACATGTCTCCAAAAAGTACGATCCTTGTCACCATGTGCAGTTGAAAACCTTAGTCTGTCTTTTTTTATGGCGGTTTTGGAGCAGTGGCTTCTTCCTTGCTGAGTGGCCTTTCAGGTTATGTCGAAATAGGACTCGTTTTACTGTGGATATAGATACTTTTGTACCTGTTTCCTCCAGCATCTTCACAGGGTCCTTTGCTGTTGTTCTGGGATTGATTTGCACTTTCGCACCAAAGTACGTTCATCTCTAGGAGAGAGATGCAAATACTTCAATACATCAGCCATTGGTTTAAACAATCCACCAATAGATTACAAGTAAATTGCAGTGATGATGTTACTTGTTCTATACTGGTATCCACAGAAAATGTTAGAGCTTTGAAGACCTGGGTAATTCATCTCCTCCTCCTTGAGTTGTGTGTGTGTGTGTGTGTGTGTGTGTGTGTGTGTGTGTGTGTGTGTGTGTGTGTGTTGTGGTGTGGTGTGTGTGTGTGTGGTGTGTGTGGTGTGGTGTGTGTGTGTGTGTGTGTGTGTGTGTGTGTGTGTGTGTGTGCTGGAGGGCACTGTCTTGGTTTTTTCCTTAGGGATTCGATTGGTCACTCGAGCGTTGGATTGGGTGTGTGCGCGCGTGTGTGTTGTGTGATATAGTTTTGAGAAGCTGGTGAGGATAATGATCTGTGGAAGGTGCATGATGTTGACCATGGAGAATGCAGCATCTGGGTTGGAACGTTAAGGAGAATCCCTGCATGGAGCAACCACAGGACTTCCTGTGTGCTGTTTAGCTACACCCGACACACAGCCCTACCAGGGAGTGGAGTGTGTGTGATCTGTCTGCTCCCTGTCCTGTCTGTCGTCTGTCTGTCTGTCTGTCCCAGGGAATGGACCTGAACTGGGGAATGTGTGCTGTTTGCTGCTATCTCATTGGGGATCAACTTAGTGTGGTGAAATGGGCGTGATAGACAGAAAAGTGACAGTGCTGTGATAGACAGACCCAGAGAGACCATGGTGTGATAGACAGACAGAGAGACATGCTGTGATAGAACCAGACCAGAGAGACCGGCTGTGATAGACAGAAGAGAGACAGGCGTGATAGAGCAGCACATAGAGACAGGCTGTGATAGACAGACAGAGACATCTGTGATACGACACGACAGAGAGACCGGCTGTGTAGACATGACCGAGAGACAGCTGTGATAGACGACATAGAGACAGGCTGTGATAGAGCATGACAGAGGACATGGTGTGATAGACAGACAGAGGACACTGCTGTGATAGACAGACAGAGAGACCGGCTGTGATAGACAGCAGAGGAGCAGGCGTGTGATAGACAGACATAGAGACCCGGGCTGTGATAGACAGACAGAGAGACATGCTGTGATAGACAACAGAGAGAGCCGCGCTGTGATAGACAGACAGAGAAGGACAGGCTGTGATACACGCTGTTGAATAGACCAGACAGAGAGGCAGGCGTGTGATAGACAGACAGAAGAGGCAGGCTGTGATAACGAAGACAGAGACGGCAGGCTGTGATACGACAGCACCAGGAGACTGCTGTGGATAGCCAGACAGAGAGGCAGGCTGTGATAGACAGAAGAGAGGCACGGTTCGTGATAGAACCGAAGAGAGGCAGGCTGTGATAGAAGACAGAGAGACTGCTGTGATAGACAGACAGAGAGAAGGCTGTGATAGACAGACAGAGAGACAGGCCTGTGTAGACAGACAGAGAGCATGGGTGTGATGACAGACAGAGAGACCATGCTGTGATAGACAGACAGAGAAGACGACGGCTCGTGATAGACAGACAGGAGACAGGTGTGATAGACAGACATAGTGACAGGCTGTTGATAGACAGACGAGACAATGGTGTGATAGACAGACAGAGAGACATGCTGTGATAGACAGCACAGAGAAGACGCCGGCTGTGATAGACAGACAGAGAGACAAGGCTGTGATAGACAGACATAGAGACAGGCTGTGATAGACAGACCAGAGAGACATGCTGTGATCAGACAGACAGAGAGACCGCTGTGATAGACAGAAGAGAGACAGGCTGTGATAGACAGACATAGAGACAGGCTGGTGATAGACAGACAGAGAGACATGGTGTGATAGACAGACAGAGAAGACATGCTGTGATAGATCAGACAGAGAGACCCCGGCTGTGATAGAAG
>NW_019943494.1:3597-12086 GCF_002910315.2 Salvelinus sp. IW2-2015
GAGATGCAGAAATGGTGTCCTCCTTCACCGCTGAGCAGGGTATGAACGGCTGTCCGCTTATTGAATGTCCCATGTTATTCATCCGTGATTAGTGAGTTGCTTGATTGACTGTTACAAAATGTTTTTCTGTACAGAGCCTCCTGTAATGAACGTGGTTTCACATTGTTTCAGGTGTGGAAACTGCTCCCAAGGATGAACCCAGACTTGTGGAGCGTCTACAAGTGATTTTAATGAGGCTTGGCTGATTTCTTTAGATCTTGTCACCTTGAATGTCCTGAAGCAAAACGGAGGCGCGAGTCTGAGAGTTGATGATAATGTAAAGGCCTTGTACAAATATCCAACCACAGGTGAGCGAGCTCCAATTGAACTCAAATTTATGTCAATATGACACTATCAGAAGAGCTTCATATGAAAAGCCCATGCCATCATTTTTCTCTCGAAATCTCTCTCACAAGCTCCCTTAACAAGGCACTACGCTCAACCCACTCCTTGAGTGTATGTAAACTTCTGACCCACTGGGAAGTTGTGATACAGTTGATATTTATAAGTGAATTAATAATTCTGTCTGTAAACAATTTGTTGTCCAAATTTACTGGTTCTACCAAAGATTTATCTGCCGTAACCACACTTGCCCCGAACTTGACCATGGCTTTAGAGTTAACAAAGGACCCAGAATGTGGGTGAGATGGGTGGAAAAGAGCCCTTTGAGTGTTAAATGAGCTCCATGTCTACCCTAAGCGTCACTCGATAGCATACGGTCCGGATCGACTTCAGAAACTGTGATGCAGGAATAGACTCTGTGCACATCTGGTCATTGTTGTGCTCTGGTTCTTCCGCCCTATACTCTCAATTTATGCCGGAAATAACTGGATGTGTCGTATGGTTTCCTATCAGCTGCGAACAGTAGTCGCTTGATAGAAACCCCACACGGGTCAGAAGCAGGCTGTGATAGACAGACGAAGAATGCAGGCTTGCGATAGACAGAAGGAACGGAGACAATGCTGGCCCTGATAGACAGGCCTACGGAGATGCAAGGGCCTGTGGCATTATGACAGATCGGAGAACCATGCTGTGGATAGACAGACCCAGAGAGGCAGCTGTGAATAACAGACAGAGAGAGCGAGACGGATGCGTGTGAAGACAGACAGAGAGACAGGCTGTGATGAGAAGGCTAGAGCAGAGAGGCATTGCTGGTGATAGACAGACATAGAGACAGGCTGTGATGGAACAGACAGACGAGACAAGGCTGTGAAAAGACAGACAATGAGAGAGCAAAGAACACGTGGCTGTGATAGAACCAGACAGAGAGACATGCTGCTGAAAGAGAAGACAGGACGAGAGACATGCTGTGATAGACATACAGAGAGACAGCTGTGATAGACAGACAGAGGAGCATGGCTGTGATAGACAAGACAGAGAGCGACAGGCTGTGATAGACAGACAGAGAGACAGGCTTGTAAAAGCTGTGAACAGACGAGACTAGGAAGACAAGTAGAGACGAGGCTTGATAGACAACAGGAGAGGCAGCTGAGGAAGACAGACAGAGAGACGCAGGCTGTGGATAGACAGACACAGAGAGGACATGCTGGTGAGAAGACAGCGAGACAGAGAGACAGGCTGTGATAGACAGACAGAGAGACAGGCTGTGATACACATGACAGAAAGGAATAGCAGGTGTGATGAGACAGACAGAGAGACATGGCTGTGAGTAGACACGACAGAGAGACAGGCTGTGATAGACAGAAGAGAGAACAGGCTGGGTGTATAAACAGACAGAGAGACAGGCTGTGATAGACAGTACAGAGAGGCAGGCCTGTGTTAGACAGACAGAGAGGGCAGGCTGTGATAGACAGACAGAGAGACAGGCTGTGAAAGAGAGGCGTGGATAGACAGAAGAGAGAAGCTGTTGATAGACAAAGACAGAAGAGGCAGTGCCTGTGATAGACAGACAGAGAGGCAGACTAGCTGTTGAATAGAACAAGTAGGAGAGACAGGTGATAGACAACGAGAGAGGAACGAGTTGTAGGAAGAAAGAGCATAGACAGGAGAGAGAACAGCGATGTGATATGGACCATGACAGAGAGGGCAGTGCAGTGAGGGGGAGTGAGGGGTGAGAAACCTTTGGAACAACAAGAGAAGAAATTCACAAATACCCCGGTAGCGAGTGAATGGGACAGAACGATGAGAAGATGAGGCGCATGCTGTGAAAGAACATACATGGTAAATTGAGGGTGTCTATGCTCTGTCTGACCCTAGCTCTCTACGTGTCGTCAGTAGTCTAGAGTTGTCTCTCTGTGTTGAGAACCATGCTGTGTCTGCTGTGTGCATGTGATGCTGTCACTGAGGCTGATCGTGTCGGAGAGTCCATGTTGCGTTCGTTCTTCTGTCGTAGTCTAGGGATCTGCTACTGAGCGAGTCTGTACTGTCAGGACTACACTTGCTCTGTTCGTGTAGATCTGTCTTCTTGGAGCACTAGCATCGAGATCGAGCTATTCTGCTTGCGGTGACTGACGCACCTACACGAGTATTGGCAGAGTAACAGAATACATCTGTGCAGACATGTTTCGGAGAACACTCTGACGGATTCGCTCTGTGCTGACGCAAGACATAGTCGGAGAAGACAGCGACATCAACAGTCCCTCATTCTCACAGCTTGACTATCGCATATACAACATACAGAGAGGAACGGCGTCTCCAGCACTCTTCATTCAAAGAGGACATGCTTGGGTAACAGTCGAGTTGACACAGTTTCTGATCTAGCAGTTGAGACGGAACGTGCTTTGACGTAGTCTGTCCACTTTGTTTTAGTTCTGAATGGACTTCTTCTACGCTTAAAATTGAGTTGGAAATACATCAGATACACTGGTTATATATTAGTATGTATTTTCATTGAGTTTGTTTGTTAGATACTCTCGAGAGAAACACTAAGACCATACGAGGATAGATGAATCAATATGTTGCTGAGTTAATTTGAGTGTCTATATCTTATAGATGAGTATGAACATTGAATACATCAAGATCAGCTGGGAAAGACTATATACAGTAGATTAGGAGATGCAATTTTAAATGAGTTTAGAGTACAATGTACATTCAGAGGAGCACTGGAGAATATCATCTTAATTATGAAAACATGATTTAAAGAACGATTGCTAGCTATACATCATAGACATCGTATAGAAGGCAGACAGTGAATAGTAACATTGCTTGTCTTGATAGTATAATTGTAACGAGAAGTTTAGAAGTAAGCAGCGCACAGACAATCAGGGAGGATATTCATTAAGTTGAGTATGTACTTATATTGATTACAGTATTAGAATAGGCCACAGAGTGACATCCTCTACCGAGCATACCTTATAACAGGTTTATTAATATCTAAATATCTGTTATAATGAAGTGGATGACAGGAATAAGCGATCCCATAGACACTGGTATATAACTTTTAAGTAGATGATGTTTAATGAGTGTGTAGAATAACACATACACAGAGAGGGAGACAGCTTGGGGAATAAGTACCCCAATTTTAAGTACATTGGTAGTTTTATAGTGAGTTTTAATTCATTGTACAAACGGATCGAGAGCAACTTGTTCTCTATCAATGTCAATACATGAAGTATTTAATGAGAGAGTATAATACTATAGTATAATTATCATCATAGACCTACTGAGTATACTATACACTTTTTAGTATGTTTTTATAAATGAGTATAGTTTGCTTTAAAATACTATTGCAGAGAGGTTATTCATGTGTGGCACTGATACTGAGATGTGTTTTGTGAGTGTATGTATTTGTAGATGAGGTTGTGTTTGGAAATACTTTCAGAGTTGACGAGTCGTGGTGTATATAAGTGTTGGTGAGTATGGTATTTTGCGATGAGTTTTGTGTATGATAGTACGATCAAAAGGTTCTGACCTGGTTATGATTGCAATATTAGTAGGTGTCATGTTAGTGTAGTTCTTGATTGAGTGTGTGCATTCAGAACACTGGTGTTGGATTAAGCATATCAAATGTGTGAGTATGCCAAATTTCTTAATTGAAGGTTAATGTCCTGATCCAGAATCACGATTGAATTGAAAAGCAACAATTCACAGGATCAAGTAGTGCTATATCATTTATATGAATTTTAATGAGTTTAGAAATAAACCGATCTAGCAGCACTATGCTAGCCTACTATCACACACTCAGCTATCAGCTAAATCACTATCACTTGTTACACAAGCGATTTAGTAATTACACAACCAATCGAGAGTACATCCCAGCTCAGACCAGACATAATATTAATCATGTTTAGTATTGCTTGATCCTTTAATAAGTGCGTTGACAACACCAAATTCCAGAGACGAACTGTATTGTTGACCTACATTTACTCTGAGAATACCTGTTTAATGAGGTCAGAGATATTGAAACCTAATCAATAGACATACCTTCCTAAAGGGTCATAATTTAATTTATTTAATATGTATTTAAATGAGTTTTTGAGATACATCAGAGACAACTGGTATATCATATTTTAGTACATTGATTCTTATATAAGCTCAATGAATTTGTTTTGATAACCATCTAGAGTCACTGTGTTATATATACTAGATTTGAGTAAATTCAGTGTTGCAGGCAGTATGATTTTAATGAGTTTATTATTTTGACATAAATTACCATCACAGGCAGACACTTGCAGTAATATCCCAATTTTAATTCATGAATTTTCACATGAAAGTTCTATATACTAGGTTTGAATACAATCAGAGAGACCACTAGCAATATTTAGAAAATTTTCAACTACGCTGTTTTGTACTTTTTAATATGTATGTCTGTTCTGAACAACACATATCAGTGTCTGACATGCAACAATCAAGTCAAATCATTAAAATATGTATTATTAATGAGTTTGAGTGATCATACTGGCAGCATCTGTCTAATAAAGAAAGTCTTGATTTACTCTAGCAATGTGTTTTCTATCTCCTTTGTCTAATGGATTAACTCACGCCTCACCTAGATCCTATGATTTTCACAATGTAAATTTGGTTGTGGATTTGGGTTGATTGATTGACAGATTCGTGACTGCGCCCAGTGATAGATCTCCGTTGTTTCATGTATCTCGTCCTCTCACCCTAAGGAAGCCACCTTTCTAATCCCGTACCTATGCTTTCAGTTAGACCCCACAAGGCAGCCTGCGAACGCTAAACATCAACGCTGCGCCAGCCTATGCTGCAAGGTGAGGAGAAGCAACCTGAGAAGCACACGCTGCGAAGGACTATGGAGCACAAGTGATTGTGAGAATAGACCATGAGTAAATGTGAGGGCACTGGAGAATACACCCTACTGGCACGCTAACTACCTGAAAGTAGTGCTAGTTTGACTGACAAAAGTGAAAAGTTAGTAATCTCTGCACACACAACTGAAGAGCCTCGAGACGATGCAGAGATGCGTGGTGAGAGTGAGAGTGAAAATAATTCCTCTGCAACACGGACGTGAACAGGACACGAATATATAAGGAAGAGCGATACTACATCGAGTAATTCTCCTGAACCACACCTACCTCGTGGACCTGCATGAACTACAATCTTTCTTGTCAACCTACACACTCTGTTCTCTTATCTCTCTGCGCTCAACACCATCCTGCTCGCCGATCCAGATACATACTCTGTGAAACCCTAACCATTTAAGTGTACCCAGTAATATCTGGACAACACCAAGCGCGTTATGAACAGACACCAAGTGTATAACATCAAAGTATTAGTTAGTTCTGAAATGCCAGAACTGTGACTACCCTTACTTAGCACAACTAGAAACTTTTGCCCCAGGGTTGCACCTGGATGTATGTATGGTGTATATGTATGTGTATGTGTATGTGTGTGTATGTGTGCCTTGCCTACATATACCGTGCGTGGCTCTGTCCCCCAAAAACATGTGATGACCTTCCAATACCTCAACGGTGGAAATAAAGTGCTGCGACCTTGGAACTGGATGTCCCAAAGACAAAGACACAGGATACGTGCCACACACCGGTTGGTATAGCTGTGAAAACTGTCGTCTCCAATAGCTCCCAGGAAGTTGTCAGTGTGTTTGAAAGGTATGAAGGGTAGGTTAGTTGTGACCCGTATTTGCGCATGTGTGTGAAGCCTGAGGTCAGAGGCCTTTGAAATGGAGCCTTCTCGCTGCAGTACGGCTCTCAGGTGTTCTTCTGATGTAGAATGTCCAAGGGCCAGCCGGGCTTATCACCATTTTTATAGAAAGACAAATGTATCCATCTGCCTGTTTCGTGCTGTTACCTTGTGACTACACTGGAGGAGGAGAGGAGAAGGGAATTCAATCATCATAGAGTCCTGGAGTCAAGTACAGTTACACACTCCCCACCCAGAGTAACTTTTCCTATTCCACTCCCTCTCTTCTGCCTCCATCCCTCCTCCCTCCACTAGCCTTCTGCCAGCCTGCCTCACCGGTTCTCCTCCAGCCTTTCTTATCCCTCTCAGCTGCTCTCTATCCTGTGCCTTCTATGCCTCTTTCTTCAGTGACGCTTTTCCTCCCTCCAAAGGAAATCTCTCCCTCTGCCGGGTTTCCGACCAGTCGTACCCTTGCCTCCCTCCCACGTGTCCTAGTCATAACACCATCCAGCAGCCCCACTCGTGCAAGGCACCCTTGCATCATACCCTCTATGTTGCCTTCCCTCAACCTTTGTTCCTTACGTCCCTTTTCATCTGCTCCCCAAGGAACTTTCTCGCTCATCCTCCTCAACACTTCCCTCCCTGTTCTGTTCTTGCTGTCAGATACCTCATCCCTCCACCATCTATCCTCAACCGCCCCTGTCGCTCACCTTTCTCCCGTCCCCAAGTTGTGCCCCTTTCTTTACGCTGTATCCCTTCAACACTCTCCTATCCCTACGCTCTATACTCATTGATTCCTTATCCTATGTTCCACTCTTCACCGCTCAACCTTTTATCCTCTCTCCACTACCCGCTTCAGTCACCATGTACCCTAATTCCACTCTCATGCCTCTACCTTCGTCCGTCCCCCCTCAGACCAACTAGTACATCCCTCTCGAAGCTCCCGCCAGTGGTCCTCAAAATCACTTATAACGCCGTGCCTAGCAGCCCCCCCTACACGCCTGTTGTAGGTTCTTAGTTACTTAACCCTGTGTCCTCCACACAGTAACACATCTTTAGCTCCCTCGTTCATCAGTTTCCCTTGTTCTGTCCAATCCCTATAGGCGAGGTATCTGACCCACCCAGCCTTACGTGAAAATCTTAGCCCGCGCCTTCGTGTCCATAACAGTATCCTTGACTTCATCGGTGTAAGGTAACTTGCCACAGATGCTCGAGCATGTTCCTCCTGGCCCCTCAGCTGTAGTTGCTCCACTCACCTCTCAATAAGCTTACTACGATTCCCCTGCTCAGCTTTTCTCTCTAACCGTTGCTCCCTCCACGAATAATGTCTCCAGGATTGCTTCTGTGCTTACCACAGAGAGACATGCTGTGATGGACAGACAGAGAGACATGCTGTGATAGACAGACAGAGAGACAGGCTGTGATAGACAGACAGAGAGACAGGCTGTGATAAACAGACAGAGAGGCATGCTGTGATAGACAGACAGAGAGACATGCTGTGTAGACATACAGAGAGACATGCTGTGATAGACATACAGAGAGACATGCTGTGAAAGACATACAGAGAGATATGCTGTGATAGACAGACAGAGAGACATGCTGTGAAAGACAGAGAGGGAGACATGCTGTGAAAGACAGATAGAGAGACAGGCTGTGATAGACATACAGAGAGACATGTTGTGAAAGACAGACAGAGAGACAGGATGTGATGGACATACAGAGAGGCATGCTGTGATGGACAGACAGAGAGACATGCTGTGAAAGACATACATAGAGGCATGCTGTGATGGACAGACAGAGAGACATGCTGTGATAGACAGACAGAGAGACAGGCTGTGATAGACATACAGAGAGACATGCTGTGATGGACAGACAGAGAGACATGCTGTGATAGACAGACAGATAGACAGACAGAGAGACATGCTGTGAAAGACATACAGAGAGACACACTGTGATAGACATACAGAGAGACATGCTGTGATGGACAGACAGAGAGACATGCTGTGAAAGACATACAGAGAGACATGCTGTGATGGACAGACAGAGAGACATGATGTGAAAGACAGAGAGAGAGACATGATGTGATAGACATACAGAGAGACATGCTGTGATAGACAGACAGGGAGGCATGCTGTGAAAGACAGAGAGAGCGACAGGATGTGATAGACTGACAGAGAGGCAGGTGATCCACCACATACCTTTAGGTATTACTAKTGTATATGAGAGGAGAAGTGGGGAAAATCACAGGAAGTTGGAAAGCCCATATCTGGATGGATTAATTCATCAGGGGATTTTCTTAGCAGAGGAAATAAAACATTTTTCTGATCCTAAATACTAGTTTTGCTTGTTTGAGTGTTTATGTGTGCGTACGTGTGTGTGTGTGTGTGTGT
>NW_019943494.1:18311-25301 GCF_002910315.2 Salvelinus sp. IW2-2015
TGTGTGTGTGTGTGTGTGTGTGTGTGTGTGTGTGTGTGTGTGTGTGTGTGTGTGTGTGTGTGTGTGTGTGTGTGTGTGTGCGTGTGCGTGTGCGTGTGTGTGTGTGTTTGATAAGCAAAGGGGAATCTAAATGTGTGCGTGTGCGTGTGTGTGTGTGTTTGATAAGCAAAGGGGAATCTAAAGGTTAATGTCCTGATCCCAGATCATGAAGAAGCAATAGCAGTATGCATGCCGTGCCATGTTGACACACACACACCAGCACGCACACACACGTCACACATTTCCCAGATTCTATCAGACCAGACATAAATGATCTGCCAAGCGCACACAATCCGTTATTGCCACCAGAAACCTGTGCAAGTATGCTAAATTACTTCCAAAGCATTATAGCATATTTTAAAGCCATTTTATACCTAGTTTTGTTATATATATATATTTGAGATGTGAGCAGGCGTTATTATTACATATCACACAATCAGACATTCATCATCATATATAGGAGTGACACATTATTMAATTCACCCTGTTTTCTATTCTGGCTACACATTTCATGACAGAAACAAGTTGTGTATCTGCAGCATCTGCAAGATTGTTTTTCAGTGTTTTTTGTAATGATACATTTTTTAAATCATAATTTGTTTGGTATATCTTGTTTTTTTCTCCCCGTGGATTTATCGTAGCTTTAGACACAGCAGCCGAGGAGGTGGGGAGGAGGAGGAGGAAGAGGAGGAAGATGAGGAGGAGGCTACACAGAGATACCTGAAAGTCATTTGACTTCAGAGTGAACTTCAAAAGAAGGCTTGGGTTGTTTGTCCCAGGGGGGATATGGAGTCGATTTCAGTCTCCTCTCTGGCTGTATTCTTCTTCAACCCCCTCTTCTCTTCCTCCTCCTCTCCTGCCCTTTGTTCTCTGACCCCTGGTGTTGCCATGGGGACACAGTGTGATGTATAATTCACTACTGAACTTTACACCCAGGGCTACCTGTATGTATGTATGTGTGTATATGTATGTGTATGTGTATGTGTGTGTATGTGTGCTTTCCTACATATACGTGCGTGGGTGTGTGACCTTCATACCGGGGCGACCTGGAATGGAAGGCCAGCCAGGAGCCACACCGGTTGTATAGTGTGAAACTGTCGTCTCAATGCCAGGAGTGTCAGTGTTTGAAGGTATGAAGGTGGTTGTGTGCGTTGGTGCATGTGTGTGAAGCCTGGGGGTCAGGCCTTTTGAAATGGAGCCTCTCGCTGCAGTAGGRCTCTCAGGTGTTCTCTGATGTAGAATGTCAGGGCCACCGGGCAGTCACCATTTTATAGAAAGAGCAATGTAATCCCATCTGCCTGTTTCGTGCTGTTACCTTGGTGACTACACTGGAGGAGGAGAGGAGAGGGGAATTCAATCATCTAGGTCCTGGAGTGCAAGTACAGTACACACTCCCACCATTTCCTATCACTCCTATTCTCTTTCTCCCCATCCCCTTCCTCCCACTACCTTCCCTCCCTCCCTTTCTCCTCCATCCCTCTCCTCCCTCTACCTTCCCTCCCTCCGTTTCTCCCTTCCATCCCTCTCCTCCATCTACCTTCCTCCCTCCCTTTCTCCCTCCATCCCTCTCCTCACCTTCCCCTCCCTCCCTTTCTCCCCCCCCCTTCTTCTCCATCCCTCTCCTCCCTTCAACCTTCCCTCCCTGTCCTTTCTCCCTCCATCCCTCTCCTCTACCTTCCCTCCCTGCCTTTCTCCCTCCATCCCTCTCCTCCCTCTACCTTCCCTCCCTTGCTTTCTCCTCCATTCCTCTCCTCCCTCTACCTTCCCTCCCTGTCTTTCTCCCTCCATTCCTCTCCTCCCTCTACCTTCCCTCCCTGCCTTTCTCCCTCCATCCCTCTTCCTCCCTCAACCTTCCTCCCTTTTGTTTCTCCCTCCATTCCTCTCCTCCCTCACTACCTTCCCTTCCCTGTCTTTCTCCCTCCATTCTCTCTCCCACTTCCTTATCTTCCCCTGCTTTTCTCCTCCATCCCTCTCTCCCTCTACCTTCCCTCCCTGTATTTCTCCCCTATCCCTCTCCCCCTCTACCTTCCTTCCCTGTCTTTCTCCCTCCATCCCCTCTCCTCTACCTTCCCTCCCTGTCTTTCTCCCTCCATCCCTCTCCTCAACCTTCCCTCCCTCCTTTCTCCCTCCATCCCTCTCCTCAACCTTCCCTCCCTGCCTTTCTCCCTCCATCCCTCCTACCTTCCCTCCCTTCCTTTCTTCTCTCCCCATCTCTCTATCATTCAGATGAACCTACAGCCAGACAACCCATATACTGTAACTACCCATCAGTCTATTATTCTGGTCTTTTTATGATGATTAGATCTCTTCTCCTGCTCCTGCCCTGCGTTAACCTCCAGATTCCCCCTACACACACACACCACACACACCTCACAGCACCGCAGTGTAAATTATAGGCTCTCAGTGTGTCTGGGATATTGGTCTCTCCTCTCCTGTGACACAGCCTATTTGTTTACAGGTCAGATTAGTCTGTAAATTACAGTGTTAGGTCTGTGAGAAAGCCTGGCTCAACCTCCCTCTGGGTCTATTCTGGCATAGGGACATGTTCTACCCCTCCTGCATCACCCTCACACACACCCACACCACACACCCCACCACACACCACCCCCACGAACCACACCACACACCAAAACAAAACACCCAACACCCACCACCCCCACCCACACACACACAACCCACACACACACGGGGCTGGCACCAAAGGGGCAGAAGTCTTGGCTGTTTAAGCTAAATGCCTTTAATGAACCAGTCTCACCACCTGGAGGACAGCTAGCTAAATGCCACCAGACTCATTAAAAACTAGCTGGCTCTGCATTGCCAGCACACACACACACACACACACACACACACACACACACACACAACACACACACACACACACACACACACCACACACACACACACACACACACACACACACACACACACACACACACAACAGACACACATAATACAAAGTGTACCGTCAGCTTAGGGAGCGGTGTCCTTGATGTAGATGTAGTGTATGAGATGGTCTGTTGTAGCTTTGAGTCTGATTGGTATTCTGATAGCACTGGTCCTTGTTGGTACACCAGGGTCCATGTCAAAGAGCACCTCAGGCAAGACCTGCTCTGCTTTGCACCAGTCAGCTTTTCTCATCTTATGGAACCTCAGTGGAGGGCATTCAATGATAAAGTTAATAAATACAGTGTGTTTCTGCTCCCACTATTTGTTCCTTACAGTGTGTGTGTGTTTCTTCTCCTGCAGGTCTGGCACGGGCTAAGTCAGTCCCCAGCCACACCTACTTCAATGAGGTGGTGACCCTGTGGTACCGCCCCCCTGATGTCCTCCTGGGATCCACAGACTACTCCACCTGCCTGGACATTGTGGTAGGTAGTATCACTGACCTTAACCCCTGACCCCCTACCTCTTGCCACATCCCTCTCCACAACAGGGAGAATACTTCCTCCTCTAGATCAGATGAGTGTGAACCCCACAGAGAGTCACAGACAGCTGTGTGAATGTGTCCATAAGAGAGGTGAGGGAGAAGACCTGCCATGTCTCTATCTGGGGTTGAGGAGAAGCTGAGAGACCTGGCCTGGCTGAGACTGAGGCTCAGTATGGACAGAAGGGAACATTTACTGAGGACATGGGCAGACAGAGGCCTTCCTATGGCGACAGACAGACAGCTTTAGTCAGGATATGGACAGGGGTCTTTCCAGAAGCTGCCGTCCAGGCTGTGAAATGAATCCGTGACCACATCGATCTGACAGGCAGTCCTCGAGGACGCGCCCTTTCCAAGGACCCCAGCTGCATCCAGCGCGGTAATTAAAGCATTAGCGGGGGAGAGGGAGAGGCAGCGGGTTAGGTGGGCAGTAGAGCAGGTGGGCAAATCCTAGGGCACTTTTCCACTCCACCGAGACTGGAGCCACTCAACATAGAAAGACCTATACCGTCACTTAGAAAGCAGTGTTCCATGAACAAGCAACGCTCACATCGACCGCAGTGTGCTCAGTGCTGGGTCACTGGTTTGGGTAACAGTCTGTCCCATATCCGTCAAACCACTGACAGGTTAAAGGATCAGATCTGGATCTGGAAGACAGGAGGAAAGGGAAGAAAAGGGTGGAACAAAACAGGATTTTCTTCCTCTAGTCTATTTTTATGGCTGTTATCGCCTCAGTGAGCCTGCCGTTTCACCAGGCACCTGTCAGTCAAGCACAGACCACTGTGACACAGACAGACAGCCCAGCCAGACAGACAGAGAGAGGTGTGACAAGGAGAGTGGAGGATGTGGTTGAAACCCTGTTGTTTTCACACTGTTAGTAGCAGGTTTGATCCCTCTCCCTGCCAAGCCAAACCTCTGTGTCTGATTAAACACCAGTCTCTATATAAAGATCTAAGAAAAATCTGAACAGTTTGCTGATGAAAATGTAGTGTTCAATCCAGCACCTACTTCAATCCATTGGACTTCTCGAAATGTATAGGGCTCTTCCTGGTCTATACGTTTTCAAAAATGAGCGTTTAAGTCAAAGAAAGTGATGCTGGTGGTTTTCCTTTCTTTCTTCCTTTCTCTTTCTTTCTTTCTTTCTTTTTTCTTTCTTTCTGTTTACCCCACTTTCTTTTTCTGCATTAGCTGTTTGGCTGCTCAGGACCGCTCAACCTCAGGACCGCTCAGCCGGGTCATGTAGAGATGGAGGGAAAGAGAGAGGGAGCGGTGTGCACTGGGCCAGAAAGTGAATCTGTCAGGAAACAATAGCTCTCTGACAAATGGGCTCTGACACCTGTTTAAACACACACACACACACACACCACTCTCCAGAACTGGCCACCTCTCTCTTTCTCCATCCCTCTCTCCTTCTCTCTCCACTGGGCATCCCATTATCCAACCATCACCACCTCAGATCGTTGGATAATGGGATGGCCAGTGGAGAGAGAAGAGTTAGTTTTCTGAACAAACACTTTACTGGAGCTAAATCCTCTAGGAAATCAAGACATCAACCATAGATTTAGATGGAAATTAAGATATTCCCCAAGAGTGAACCATTTGCCTTTCAAAATATACTGTGCACTTTTACAAAGCCATTTGAGTACACTATAGATGAAATAATMATGAATTGTAGTTGTGGAGGCTAGTATTCTTCAGAGAGGGGTTCAAATGTTTACTGCTGATGGCTCTGGAGCTCTCCAACTCTGTTGATGCTGTCTGTGAGTCTCTAATGGGATGCTGGCTGTGTGTCCTCTAATGGGATGCTGTCTGTGTCCTCTCTAATGGGATGCTGTCTGTGTGTCTCTAATGGGGATGCTGTCTGTGTGTCTCTAATGTGGATGCTGGTCTGTGTGTCTCTAATGGGGATGCTGTCTGTATGTCTCTAATGGGGATGCTGTCTGTGTGTCCTAATGGGATGCTGTCTGTGTGTCTCTAATAGGGATGCTGTCTGTGTGTCTCTAATGGGGATGCTGTTCTGTCTGTCTCTAATGGGGATACTGTCTGTCTCTAATGGGATACTGTGTGTCTCTTAATGTGGATGCTGTCTGTGTGTCTCTAATGGGGATGCTGTTGTCTCTAATGGGGATACTGTCTGTGTGTCTCTAATGGGGATGCTGTCGTCTGTCTCTAATGGGATACTGTCTGTGTCTCTAATGGGGATACTGTCTGTCTCTAATGGGATGCTGTCTGTGTGTCCTCTAATGGATGCTGTCTGTGTCTCCCCAGGGTGTAGGGTGCATCTTCATGAGATGATCCAAGAGTGGCAGCTTTCCCTGGGATGAAGGATATCCAGGATCAGCTGGAGAGGATATTCCTGGTGAGTCAGCTGTGTGTTTGTGCACCATATTCTATGCTGTCTCTGATACACATCATCTCCATCTCCTCTCAGTTGTGAACCATAGGAAAACAGTCCCACTTTGAGCACTTTTAGTTAATTAATTAGAATTATTTATTAACCTTTATTTAACTAGCAAGTAAGTTAAGAACAAATTCGTATTTACAATGACGGCCTACCAAAAGGCAAAAATCCTCCTGCAGGGACGGGGTGGGATTGAAAAAAAATATATAGTCTTAAAACACACATCACGACAAGAGAGACACCACCAACACAACATAGAGAGACCAAAGACAACAACACATCATGGCAGCAACACATGACAACAACACGGTAGCAACACAACATGGCAGCAGCCACAACATGGTGGCAGCACAAAACATGGTACAAACATTGTTGGGGACAGACAACAGCACAAAGGGCAAGAAGTAGAGACAACAATACATCACGCAAAGCAGCCACAACTGTCAGTAAGAGTGTCCATGATTGAGTCTTGAATGAAGAGATTGAGATAAAACTGTTCCAGTTTGAGCGAACTGAAAAGAGGAGCGACCCAGGGATGTGTGTGCTTGGGACCTTTAAACGAATGTGACTGGCAGAACGGGTGTTGTATGTGGAGGATGAGGGCTGCAGTAAGATATCTCAGAAGAAGGGGAGTGAGGCCGAAGAGGGTTTTATAAATAAGCATCAACCAGTGGGTCTTTCGACAGGTATACAGAGATGACCAGTTTACAGAGGAGTATAGAGTGCAGTGATTTGTCTATAAGGAGCATTGGTGTGCAATTATATGCCCTCATCCTCCACATTACAACACCCGTTTCTGCCAGCCCAGTCACAATTCTGTTAAAGTCCCCAAAGCACAAACACATCCCTGGGTCGCTCCTCTTTTCAGTTCGCTCCGAGACGAGACTAGGGTTAAAAGATCATTATCTCAGTTCAATCTCTTCATTCAAAAGACCAATCATGGACACTCTTACTGACCATGTGGCTGCTTTGCGCGCAATCTGTATTGTGTCTTCTACCCCTTCTTGCGCCAGCAGCACTTGTGCCGTGGTGGATCCCCTGTCCGATCATACACTCCATAAACCAATGTCTCTATAAGTCACCGCACTGTGTGTGATTGCGGTGTCCCTAACCCCATGATTTGGGC
>NW_019943494.1:29364-41072 GCF_002910315.2 Salvelinus sp. IW2-2015
TTCTAAAACTGTTTGAATTATGTCTGTGAGTATAACAGAACTCATATGGCAGGCAAACTTCCAAACAGGAAGTGGAAATTCTGAGGCTGGTCGATATTCAACTCATCGCCTGTTCAAATCCCAGTAAGATATGGATCTGTTTGCACTTCCTACGCCTTCCACTAGATGTCAACAGTTTGTAGAACGTTGAATGAAGCTTATACTGTGTTGTGGGCCGGATGCGAGGGGAATGAGTCAGTTGTCTGGCAGATTGCCAGTTCCTGTGTCACACGCATTCCACATGATATTGCCTTTCGTTCCATTACTTCTACAGACACGAAGGAATGCTCCGTTGGAACGTTATTGGATATATATGATAACAACATCCTGAAGATTGATTTTCTACTTAGTTTGACCAGTTTATTCGACCTGTAATATAACATTTTGAAGTTTTCGTCCGACGTTATGCGGGACTTGCACGACGTTGGATATGTGTACTAAACGCCTAGCAAAAGTAGCTACTTGGACATAAATAATCGACATTATCGAACAAAACAACAATTTATTGTGGAACTAGGATTCCTGGGAGTCATTCTGATGAAGATCATCAAAGGTAAGGGAATATTTATGATGTAATTTTGTATTTCTGTTGACTCCAACATGGCGGAGAAATGTTTTTATATCTGAGCGCCGTCTCAGATTATTTGCATGGTGTGCTTTTTCCGTAAAGTTTTTTTGAAATCTGACACAGCAGTTGCATTAAGAACAAGTGTATCTTTAATTCTATGTAAAACATGTATCTTTCATCAAAGTGTATGATGAGTATTTCTGTTATTAGATTGGCTCTCTGCAATTTCTCCGGATATTTTGGAGCATTTCTGAACATGGTGCCAATGTAAACTAAGATTTTTGGATATAAATATGCACATTATCGAACAAAACATACATGTATTGTTGTAACATGATGTACTATGAGTGTCATCTGATGAAGATCATCAAAGGTTAGTGATTCATTTTATCTCTATTTCTGCTTTTTAGGACTCTATCTTTTGCTGGGAAAATGGCTGTGTGTTTTTTGGACTTGGCGMTGATCTAACGTAATCATATGTTGTGTTTTCGCTGTAAAGCATTTTTTAAATCGGACACGATGGGTAGATTAACAAGAGGTTTATCTTTCATTTGCTGTAATGGACTTGTTAATGTGTGAAAGTTACATAATTCKAAAAAATATTTTTGAATTTCCCGCGCTGCCTTTTCAGCGGAATGTTGTGGGGGGGTTCCGCTAGCGGAACGTGTGTCCTAGAAAGGTTAACACATGCAGTACCTATCTGAATGATGCGATGCGATCTGAATCATTGTTGACTGACCAAGTGACTGCGTTTACTGTGTACTTGAGTAATTGTGTACTTGAGCAGTAACCTTTGGGTCTTYATTTAATCAGTATGAGGTCTGTGGGCCTCTTTAACTCGGGGTCAGATAGCTATTCAATTCTTCCGCTAGCTGCTTATTTAAGGAACCAGTGATTAGGGATTAATAAGGATGGTAGATAGATTGATAGATATATTTCTGAACAGGACTCAGAGCCTGACTGCATCAATATTTTATAGCTGTGTGAGGTCTCATGAATCCCTTAATCAGCTCATCTGTCCTCCATAATTCCCCCCATCGGCAGAATTGAAGTGGAGTGTTAATGTGATGAATTCATATTCATTCATCCTCTGAAACGAGTTAATGCAGACAATTACTGAGATGAGATGATGGGAGAGAGAAAGAGAGGGAGAAAGATAGAGAGAGAGAGCGAGACGGAGGTTGGTAGAGTCAGAAGTCAGGTGTGAAGACAAAGAGACAAAGAGGTTCGGTTTGTTTTGCCGAGGGCTGTCGAGGACAAGTGTGTGGTTGCGTGTGCGTCTGTGTGTTTGTATGTCTGTGTGAATCTGTGTGTGTAGGGAGTATGCCCCAGGCAGGGAATCTTACACAAAGCATCCTAGGAGGACAGATAGCATGGGAGAYAGAGATACTGTATAAAAGCATTTTATTGATTGTCTGTTTTGCCAAAGAGAAAATTGGGGCTGTCTGCTCTCCTCACATCTGTAAGATTCCCCCCAAAACCCCAGCCCTCTCTGCCCCCTGCATCCATCCAGTACACCCCTTGAATACACAGACACAAAGAGAGAGGGGTAGAGAGGAAAGAGTGAAAAGAGGGGAGAGACCCAGTAGTGGGATGGCCTGTCGCCAGCTTGGGTATCGATGGAGGCGCACCTGCAACCCTGTTGGCCTGGCAGCAGGTCCTTGGAGGGGGTCTGTGTGCCCTTTAGCAGGTTGCAGGTGGAGCAGAGAAGGATAGTAGGGGCAGAGCAAGCGATGGAAGGGGGTTAGGGTGGAGGATAGGGAAGGGGAAGGGAGGGGTATATGTTTGGGGGGAGGGGTGGACGGGGATTGGGGGGGCTGTCTGACTGTCTGGGGTAAAATGTAAATGTTATCCAGTGGAGATAAAGGTTTTCTTCAGCGAACACCCCTGGGGTGCCTAGGTGGTCCAGATATGAGGAGGAGAGGAGGAGAGGAGGAGAGGGGAGAGGAGAGGAAGGGGGAGAAGGGTAGGGGGTAGAGGAGGCAGAAGAGAGGAGGAAATGGGTGAGAGGAGAGGATGGGAAAGGAGGGGGTGGTGGGATAAAGTCTGACAGGTCTATATTGTGTTCTGATTATCCTCTCCTTATTCTCTCCACATTATGAAGACCTTATGAATCCCCTGTTTTAAGAGGATCACACCTGTGTAGGTAATAGCATAGCTCACAGCCCCTGTAAGCCGTACACATGAGCAGGCCAGAGATGTGCTTATACTAGGCTTACAGTCTTACCTTGACTGTATAATCATCATTATTTCTCTGAGGTAATAACACCTCTGATCATCTCAATGCCAATGCCTACACATTCACACAATTTGTTTTTCACTTTTTTATTGATTCAGCATGTGTTTCTCATAATCCAGATGGCAATAATTAGTGTTTGGACGTTCAAACATTAACTGGCCTTTTGTGGTGTTATGAATATGATTAGCATACATTTGAGGAATTGAACATGTTTAATACAAGCATTTGCTTCACTTGTAAATACACACACAATATTATGTACAGGTTACATGGCCTTGTCATGACGCTAGCCCTTTCAGTGAATTGGCTAGCAGAGATGTGAACAACCCTGTTAGGAGGAGAGGGGGGGGYGCAGTTTTATGCCAGATTCTATGTCCCAGAATTTGAGAATTGAACAATATTCCTATTTTAGAGAKTGTGTAAACGGTCGGTGGAGAAGCCAGTTACGACCGGGTCCATTTTGTTTCATGTTCGTGTCRTCATGAAAGACAATACAGCCACATTACCCTAACTCTGTTTATACAGGTTCCTCAGTTATGAGGCTTGCATCTAATTCTTGTATAAAATGAATGAGTAAAGATGAAACTATTTGCGAAATGATGTAATGTGATGTTAACCTTTAAAATGAGAGAATTGGCCTCCATGTAAAGTTGAACTAAGTCAGTAGCCACGCCCGAATGAATAGACTTTGGTTGGAAATGGTAAACCAACCCCTTTTACCATATGTACTGTATAATGTTATTATGTATTGTATATTCTGTAATTGTTTAATTAGTTAGTAAATAAGTCATTGAGCCAATTTGTGTATGGATGATTCATAAGTAAAGGCTGGGTTCGTGCAGATAACCAAGACTTTTACAACGTTCAGATGAGACTGATATTAGMTAAAGAATAATTKATGACTGATTGACTGCTATTGATATAAAAGATCTTCAGATCTTTAAGAGTGGATTCGGGAGATAACTGCTCTATATAAACTAATGCTTCCGTTGTGCTCCAGGTTATTAATGGTTTAATTGTTGCATGGTTTAATTCAATCACGTAATCAATTAAACGTTAGCTAATCGATTTGAAAATATCATGAGATATCATTTAACCATAGTAGAGACACGCCAGCCTCATGGACCAGGATGGACATGGACTCACTCACCCAACGTATTGAACCAAAATGGCACCACACTGAGACAACTCTCACTATATTGCATTGGCTAAGAAGTACTGACCCGTCAAATTGAGCCYTTTATATTTTCTCCCACCCCAATCACGTCTTGTCCTGTTGTGTGTCTGTGTACTCTGCTATCAGCTAGAGGAAGAAAAGACAGATAGAGAAATACATCTAGAAAAATGTCCACCAGTCTGCTTGGCCTGGCAGCTAGACGGTCAGTTAGCGTAGCAAACAGCTCCACCTGTCAGAGTGAGCCTGACACTCACATTTCCATTTGAATCCCTCTTTCATTCCTGCTCTCTTTTTTTCTTCAACTCAAAGAGACACATGTGTGTGTGTGTGCGTGTGCGTGCGTGTGTGCGTTGGTACCACAGGAYGTTGCTGAGGGGAGGACGGTTTAAAATGATGTCTTGAACCATATATTGAACCATATGTTTGATGTTTTTATACCATTCCACTAATTCCGCTCCGTCCTCCCCAATTAAGGTGCCACCATCCTCCTGTGGTTGGTACGTGTGTGCGTGTCGGCACCTTCTGTCTGTCTGTCGGTGGAGAGATTATGCTGAGTCACGCCCCTCTAATAGGCCAGTGTGTTTGTGAAGGGGAGAGAAAGGTCACCTAGCATCCCTGTCTGATAGGTACTCAGTCTGCCAAAAGTCAGTTGGCATTTTGAAAAAAGTTAGACCCACACTAACACCCTGGTCATTTCCCTGTAAAAGGACCCATGAGCACCAGCATGTGAAGTTCATAAGAGCATGTCAAATTAGGTGTGGAATTAAAGCTAAGAGTCTATATATTTTTCCTAATTAAAGCATAGCATTTTTCAACCATTTGGAATAAGCAAAGGCTTTGATTTCTTGTCAAACAGATGGAAAATAGTTCTTAGAAAACGTCTCCCAGAAAAAAAGTCTTAAAAGGTATAAGAAATACATCAAAACACACTAATGTTGAACTAATATCAACACTTATATTTAGTTTTGGAGACATTTGTCTGCCTACTGTAAGGTTAAGAAACATTGCCTTGTGCCTTGTAATTTCAAAAACCCATATATCTTTAAGATATTTTCAAATTTATCTCCCTTATGAGGACGGAGGATAGTAAAAGTTAGTTATCGGGTTTTTTACTGATATCAATTTTGTTTATGAATTTATAAGTGGTGAAACTCAAAATTGGTAAAGGAAATCTTTAACTGAATTTCTGCACTTGAATTGGCTACAATGGGAAATAATAGTAGTCACAAACAACAGCTGGGTTCACAAGTTTGGACAGTACAGCACAGTACAGTAAAGAAAAGTAGAGTATAGTTCATTACTGTATACAGTAGAATGCACTAGAGTTGAGTAAACTATAATGTACTGTATTGTACTGTACTGAACTAAACTTTACTGTACTTGACTGTATTGTACTGTACTGAACTCGACTCTACTCAACTTTGCTGTTATATGCTGTGCTGTACTGAACTCAACTGAGCTCTARTGTGCTGTACTTTGATGTCCAAACTTGTGCAACATAGACGTCTATGATTGGTTCAGATTTGGTTCTGTCCGGACCAACCAAATTTGGTCTTGTGTAGAATATGTGTGTAGAACAATACCCAAATATGCAAAGTAGGATATTGCATGTTTATACCTTAGTGTACCTATTTAGGATACATCACCATGATGATAATTACATTTCTTATCCATAATTATTATTTTCTGTGTAATACAGATCTGGGACCCATGAGGAAATTCCGTTACCGGGTGTAAATCCACTTCACTTACTATAGTTCAATAACCGAAATAGATTATTTCAAAGTCTATGTGTCATGTCATAGCTGACCCCCCATTCTTTCTGCAGATATCGTTGCATCTTCATTTGGAGCAGATATTTAAGACTTTTTGTAAAGCGTGGACACCAAAAAATGATTTTACCCAAATTCTGTTACCAAACTTTGCATCTGCACAGTTCTTCCAGTAAATGTGTTTTTGTAAAATGTTCATTGTAAATTGTTAAATGTAGTCCTTGTGCATAGAGTTGTATGGTTTGTTAAACTTTGAAATCAATGGTTTTTGTTTTTACATACATTTTAATAGAAAAATCGGAGTCTTAGCGCAATTCCGTTACTGTGTAATTGTCCGACTTTTCACACTATGTAGCCAAGCTGAAGGCCTATACTTCACTAGCCGGCTCATCCATCTATGATACTCACTGGAACCATGATGTAAAAACCAATGTGACAAGACAATATCTGAGCCAGCCAAGTACAGTTGGTGTATGGGCTATTTACTATGTGTTGTGAAGCCTATTTGTTTGTTTGCAGCTAAAAACCAAAGGTATCTCTGCTGCTTCCCTGAACGAAGAGAAGCCAATCTCCAGCAGTGCTATTCTAATGATCCGTGACCGAATTAAAGCTATCCCCATTGTTACCTTGCTTTATCCCCATCGTTGCCATGCTGTATCCCGTCCCCACAGAGCTCCATGGGCAAGTGTGTGTGAGCTGAGAGCAAATCAACTAAAGGCTGTTATTTATTCAAAGCCGCTGCTTTATATGAATGTCAGTGTTCTGTTGTAATCTTCCAAAGCCCTGGCTATCCTGAGCAGAGAGCCTGTGGGTGTTTATGCCATGTGTTGCTCTTTTCCTGGTCCTGAGACGTGAGTGGGCTGGGCTGACTGACTGACTGACTGGCTGGCTGACTGACTGGTTGACTGGCTGGCTGCTAGTTACAGCAGGGTCTCCGTCCCCTCTGTCCGTCTGAATTAGATATGCGTGGTACGAGCCCAGGCCCAATGTAGCTGGTTAACTGAGTGTCACTCTGTTCAAGATTACATCCCCCGGAAGAACAGTAGGAATATGGACAGGTCTATTTGTAGGAAATAGGCCGTCAGAGCAGAGGTATGTGTGTTTACTGAATACAATGAGCCTTTGCCTTGCATTAGTGTGATGGACGAAGCTGTCACCTCTGTCACCTAGGGAATGACACGTCAACGCACGCACGCACGCACACACGCACGCACGCACGCATGCAGACACGCACGCACACACACACACACACAGCAAGGACAGCATATCCTATGGATAATGTAACAGTTCATGTTGTTGAGTAAATAGCAAGTGTTGATGACACAAGCACACCCATACTGTCTGCACAGACAGGGAATTGAAACTGAAAACCACATGTGAGTGACTTTGTCTGATCAATATGTGTGGCTGTAATTGACTGTACGTGTGTGTGGCTATGTTGGACTGAACATATGTGTAAGGTATGTGCTTTGTCTGTCTAAACATGTGTGTGTTTGTCGGTCTGAACGTGTGTGTTAGTGTTTGTTCAGGCGGCCAGAGGAGAGGATGCTGGTTAAACCAAAGGATATGGGTTGAATTATTCCTAAACCAGGTAATTATCTCTACATCCAGGGAGATGAAGCAATATGAGTTTAGTATGAGAAGTAAGCCACACACACYCACACACGCACGCACGCACGCACACACAGACGCACGCACGCACACACGCGCACACACAGACGCATGCGCGTGAACGTGTGACCACCCAATGTGAACGTGTGGAGAGTGAATGCAGTCTCTCCTGTCGGAACTTACTGAACACATACTAAACACATTCTACCCTGTGTGAGTAGAGGCTGTTCCCTGTGGTTCTGATCCATGGGGTGACCTTTATCTTCTGACCCCTGGCTGGACGTGACCATGTTCATTAATGCACACTGTAGTAAATGTTTGCATACCTTTAGAAAAACCTTACAGTCCCTCTCCTGACCACGAACTAACAGCCCTCTAACTATTGAAACAAGTAGTCACCTGCCTCCAACTCTTCCTGACTCCCTGACCCTGCAGAGAGCAGAGGCAGCGGATGGGTCCCCGTTGTTTATAGGCTACCCTGTTTGCACCTCTGGAGCTCTCCAGTTACATGCCAACCCAGTGACCTCTGATTGGGACATTTGACTGTCCATCACCACTTTTGACCCTGCTCAGCTGCGTCTCCTCAGGGCATCTGTCCAATAGGCAGGTGGGACCGGGATAAGTTGAAAAGCACAGTCCAGCCCTGTCCGGGATCAGTCTTCAGAAAGCAGTAGCAGAGTCAGGGGTCAGGTGTTGTCACGTTCCTGACCTGTTTTCTCTTGTTTTGTATTTATTTAGTATGGTCAGGGCGTGAGTTGGGTGGGTTGTCTATGTGTTGTTTTCTATGTTGGGGTTTTGTGCGTTCGGCCTGGTATGATTCTCAATCAGAGGCAGCTGTCAATCGTTGTCCCTGATTGAGAATCATACTTAGGCAGCCGGGGTTCACGTGTGTGGTTGTGGGTGTTTGTATTTCGTGTCAGTGTTCGTGCCACACGGGACTGTCTTTCGGTTTGATTCGCTTTTGTTATTTTGTTTCGTGTAGTGTTCAGTTTATTGTTAATAAATCATGGACACTTTCCACTCTGCGTCTTGGTCCGATCCCTACACCTCCTCCTCAGACGAAGAGGAGGAAATCTGCCGTTACAGGTGTGAAGACAAAGAGACAAAGCAGTTTGGTTATTTTTGCCAAGGGCTGTCGGGGATAAGTGTGTGTGGGTGTGTGTGTTTGAAAAAAATAGTAAAACCAGGACAATTCAGACAAGTGGGGACATTTCACCGGTCCCCACAAGGAAAAGGGCTATTCTAGGCTTAAGCCTTCCGCATGCTTCGGCTCGACTGGAGGCTAGCCAAACTCGGCTAAGCGAACTGAACGAGTGTGCTCGCATACTCTCTTAAAAGACCTTCGCTTGAAAAATTAGAAAAGAGTGGCAATAGTACTGTTAGCCGATCTTGAGACACCGAAGCCAGTATACACTTCCTTAAAATAGTCAGAATGAATCTTAGATGAAAACTAGACAAACCTCAAATTGCTCACCGTGCCCTCAATTTTTTTCATGTGGTTTGGGAATGCCTGGTTTTACGCTTCTGGGGTTGTCTTTCTGACATAATGGGTAGAAATGTATCGTGTTCACAATTTTTTTAAATTTTAAACAATGACACTACTTCAGACCTATCTGTCAAACAGGGCTGTATTCGGCTGGCTGGATTAACAGCAGCCAAGAATATTCTAGCCTCATGTTGGCAGGCTCCTCATCCTTTAAGCAGACAGCAGTGGCTGCTGTCATTCATGGACATTATAAACATGGAAATATCTGTAGGACGCATGCATGGAGAAACATATTTGCTCTTTCATCAAGGTATGACTGTAAAAACACTGCTATTGTGAACCACTAATCTAATTTTGGATTGGGGAAGTCCTGTGGGACGGGGGTGGGATGGGAACTGTTTGTCTTGTTCGGTCTTGTCACTTGTTTTTCTGTCCCATGTATACCTTATTAAAATTAATAAAACATTTGATCAACAACAAAAAAATTATGAATCTAAGATAACTCAAGAAATCTGTCATTAATTGTGAAGTTTTTGCTAAGGAGATTTTAGTCGTGCAATGTTACATCTAACTAAGATGTTTGGTCCAGCATTTCTCAAGTGGAAAAAATGTACATGAAAATGATTAGCCTCTCGTTGAATGACAACGAACACTTCATGAAGAATCCCTACTGTTGACCAGTCACCGACGAAAGGGCGTAGACTTCGGCTACCAACTTCGGCTCACCTCGAGAATAATAGTTGTGTGCACGAAACAGCCCCAAAAATCTTGCCGAAGATCAAAACGAACAAAAACGTCGCAAAATGTCATAATGTGCACAAACTGTTTGAACTGTTTTGGATGGGAAGCATGCAGACACCTTTAGGGGATAGGTTTAGAGTTAGGGTGGGGGAGGAGTCATGTGCCCTTTAGCAGGTAGAATGTGGATCGGAGAAGGATAGGAGGGGAGGAGCTGTCACGCCTGCTGCCCATCATTACGCACACCTGTCACCATCGTTACGCACATCAGCGCTTCATTGGACTCACCTGGACTCCATCGCTTTATTGATTGACTCCTCTATATCTGTCTGTTCCTCAGTTTGATTACAGTGTCAGCATTAATGTCGTTATYTTTCCCCTGTCCAGACGCTGTCCGTGTTGTGTTATTAAATATTAACTCCCTGTACTTGCTTCTCGTCTTCCAGTGTCTGTCCTCACAGAATGCTGACACCAATATTGCAAGCATCAGGGAGTTTTTTGTTTTGGTTGTTGACGTCGGGTCCGGGTGCAGCTGCCTTAGGAACCGGGGATGCCTCAGCTGGCTCATCAGGCTTCCATGCCTTAGCTAGCTCGAGAGGTTTTCTTGCCTCGGTTGGCTCGGCAGGCTCCCATCCCACGTCATGCCTCAGCCGGCTCGTCAGGCTCCCATGTCTCGGCCTGCCCGTCAGGCTCGCCCAGGTGGGACGCCGGGTGGCGCCCTTAGAGGGGGGGTACTATCACGCCTGTTCCCGCTCCTCCTCTCTGGCGCTCGTTGGTGCCAGGCTGCCCATCATTACGCACACCTGTCACCATCGTTACGCGCATCAGCGCTTCATTGGACTCACCTAGACTCCATCARTTTATTGATTGCCTCATCTTTATCTGTCTGTTCCTCAGTTTGATCCAAGTGTCAGCATTAATGTCGTTATGTTTCCCCTGTCCAGACGCTGTCTGTGTTTTGTTTAATGTCTGTTATTTATTAAATATTCACTCCATCTACTTGCTTCTCGTCTCCCAGCATCTGTCCTCACAGGAGCAAGTGGTGGAAGGTGATTTGGGGGGAGGAGAGGTAAGGGGACAGGAAGGGTGGAAGGGGGGCCGGGGGAGGAAGGGGGAGGGGGCTGTCTGACTGTCTGGGGTCAAATTTAAATGTTATCCAGTGGAGATAAGGGTTTTCTTCAGCAAACACCCCTGGGGTACCTAGGTGGTCCAGATATGAGGAGGAGAGGGAAGAGGAGGAGATTTGGAGAGGAGAGGAAAGGGGAGAGGACAGGAGGCAGAGGCATGGAGGAGAGGAGAGGATGGGAAAGGAGGGGGTGGTGGGATAAAGTCTGACAGGTCTATATTGTGTTCTGATTATCCTCTCCTTATTCTCTCCACATTATGAAGACCTTATGAATCCCCTGTTTTAAGAGGATCACACCTGTGTAGGTAATAGCATAGCTCACAGCCCCTGTAAGCCGTACACACGAGTAGGCCAGAGATGTGCTTATACTAGGCTTACAGTCTTACCTTGACTGTATAATCATCATTATTTCTCTGAGGTAATAACACCTCTGATCATCTCAATGCCAATGCCTACACATTCACACAATTTGTTTTTCACTTTTTTATTGATTCAGCATGTGTTTCTCATAATCCAGATGGCAATAATTAGTGTTTGGACGTTCAAACATTAACTGGCCTTTTGTGGTGTTATGAATATGATTAGCATACATTTGAGGAATTGAACARGTTTAATACAAGCATTTGCTTCACTTGTGAATACACACACAATATTATGTACAGGTTACATGGCCTTGTCATGACGCTAGCCCTTTCAGTGAATTGGCTAGCAGAGATGTGAACAACCCTGTTAGGAGGAGAGGGGGGGGGGCAGTTTTATGCCAGATTCTATGTCCCAGAATTTGAGAATTGAACAATATTCCTATTTTAGAGACTGTGTAAACGGTCGGTGGAGAAGCCAGTTACGACCGGGTCCATTTTGTTTCATGTTCGTGTCRTCATGAAAGACAATACAGCCACATTACCCTAACTCTGTTTATACAGGTTCCTCAGTTATGAGGCTTGCATCTAAT
>NW_019943494.1:41097-50793 GCF_002910315.2 Salvelinus sp. IW2-2015
TAAAAGTAGTTATCGGGTTTTTACTGATATCAATTTTGTTTATGATTATAAAGTGTGAAACTCAAAATTGGTAAAGGAATCTTTAACTGAATTTCTGCACTTGAATTGGCTACAATGGGAATAATAGTAGTCACAAACAACAGCTGGGTCACAAGTTTGGACACGATACAGCAGTAAAGAAAAGTAGAGTATAGTTCATTACTGTATACAGTAGAATGCACTAGAGTGAGTAAATATAATGTACTGTTTGTACTGTACTGAACTAAACTTTACTGTACTTGACTGTATTGTACATCTCTGATCGACTCTAACCACTTTGCTGTATATGCTGTGCTGTACTGAACTCAACTGAGCTCTACTGTGCTGTACTTTGATGTCCAAACTTGTGCAACATAGACGTCTATGATTGTTCAGATTTGTTCTGTCCGGACCAACCAAATTTGGTTTGTGTAGAATATGTGTGTAGAACAATACCCAAATATGCAAAGTAGGATATTGCATGTTTATACCTTAGTGTACCTATTTAGGATACATCACCATGATGATAATTACATTTTTATCCATAATTATTATTTTCTGTGTAATACAAGATCTGGGACCCATGAGGAAATTCCGTTACCGGGTGTAAATCCACTTCACTTACTATAGTTCAATAACCGAAATAGATTATTTCAAAGTCTATGTGTCATGTCATACACCCCATCATCTTTCTGCAGATATCGTTGCATCTTCATTTGGAGCAGTATTTAAGACTTTTTGTAAAGCGTGGACCAAAAAATGATTTTACCCAAATTCTGTACCAAACTTTGCATCTGCACAGTTCTTCAGTAAATGTGTTTTTGTAAAATGTTCATTGTAAATTGTAATATATAGTTTTGTCTAGAGTTGTATGGTTTGTTAAACTTTGAATCAATGGTTTTGTTTTTACATACATTTTATAGAAAAATCGAGTCTTAGCGAATTGTTACGTGTAATTGTCGACTTTTCCACCATATGTAGCCAAGCTGAAGCCATATCTTCACTAGCCGGCTCATCCATCTATGATACTCACTGAACCATGATGTAAAAACAATGTGACAAGACATATCTGAGCCAGCCAAGTAACAGTTGGTGTAGGGCTATTTACTATGTGTTGTGAAGCCTATTGTTTGTTTGCAGCTAAAAACAAAGGTATCTCTGCTGCTTCCTGAACGAAGAGAAGCCAATCTCCAGCAGTGCTATTCTAATGATCCGGACCGAATTAAAGCTATCCCCATTGTTACTTGCTTATCCCCATCTTGCCATGCTGTATCCCCACAGAGCTCCATGGGCAAGTGTGTGTGAGCTGAGAGCAAATCAACTAAAGCTGTTATTTATTCAAAGCGCTGCTTTATATGATGTCAGTGTTCTGTTGTTCTTCCAAAGCCCTGGCTATCCTGAGCAGAGAGCCTGTGGTGTTTATGCCATGTGTTTCTTTTCCTGGTCCTGAGACGTGAGTGGCTGGGCTGCGACTGACTGACTGGCTGGCTGACTGACTGGTGACTGGCTGGCTGCTAGTACAGCAAGGGTCTCCGTCCCCTCTGTCCGTCTGAATTAGATATGCGTGGTACGAGCCCAGGCCCATGTAGCTGGTTAACTGAGTGTCATCTGTTCAAGATTACATCCCCCGGAAGAACAGTAGGAATATGGAAGGTCTATTTGTAGAAATAGGCCGTCAGAGCAAGAGGTATGTGTGTTTACTGAATACAATGGCCTTTGCTGCATTAGTGTGATGGACGAAGCTGTCACCTCTGTCACTAGGAATGACACGTCAACGCACGCACGCACGCACACACGCACGCACGCACGCATGCAGACACGCACGCACACACACACACACACAGCAAGGACAGCATATCCTATGGATAATGTAACAGTTCATGTTGTTGAGTAAATAGCAAGTGTTGATGACACAGACACCCATACTGCTCTGCACAGACAGAGAATTGAAACTGAAAACCACATGTGAGTGACTTTGTCTGGTCAATATGTGTGGCTGTAATTGACTGTACGTGTGTGTGGCTATGTTGGACTGAACATATGTGTAAGGTATGTGCTTTGTCTGTCTAAACATGTGTGTGTTTGTCGGTCGAACGTGTGTGTTATGTTTGTTCAGGCGGCCAGAGGAGAGGATGCTGGTTAAACCAAAGGATATGGGTTGAATTATTCTAAACGCAGGTAATTATCTCTACATCCAGGAGATGAAGCAATATGAGTTTAGTATGAGAAGTAAGCCACACACACCACACACACGCACGCACGCACGCACACACAGACGCACGACGCACACACGCGCACACACAGACGACATGCGCGTGAAGTGTGACACCCAATGTGAAGTGTGGAGAGTGAATGCAGTCTCTCCTGTCGGAACTTACTGAACAATACTAAACACATTCTACCCTGTGTGAGTAGAGGCTGTTCCCTGTGGTTTCTGATCCATGGGTGACCTTTATCTTCTGACCCCTGGCTGGACGTGACCATGTTCATTAATGCACACTGTAGTAAATGTTTGCATACCTTTAGAAAACCTTACAGTCCCTCTCCTGACCACGAACTAACAGCCCTCTAACTATTGAAACAAGTAGTCACCTGCCTCCAACTCTTCCTGACTCCTGACCCGCAGAGAGCAGAGGCGCGATGGGTCCCCGTTGTTTATAGGCTACCTGTTTGCACTCTGGAGCTCTCCAGTTACATGCCAACCCAGTGACCTCTGATTGGGACATTTGACTGTCCATCACCACTTTTGACCCTGCTCAGCTGCGTCTCCTCAGGGATCTGTCCAATAGGCAGGTGGACCGGGATAAGTTGAAAAGCACAGTCCCAGCCCTGTCGGGATCAGTCTTCAGAAAGCAGTAGCAGAGTCAGGGGTCAGGTGTTGTCACGTCTGACCTGTTTTCTCTTGTTTTGTATTTATTTAGTATGGTCAGGGCGTGAGTTGGGTGGGTTGTCTATGTGTTGTTTCTATGTTGGGGTTTTGTGCGTTCGGCCTGGTATGATTCTCAATCAGAGGCAGCTGTCAATCGTTGTCCCTGATTGAGAATCATACTTAGGCAGCCGGGGTTCACGTGTGGGTTGTGGGTGTTTGTATTTCGTGTCAGTGTTCGTGCACACGGGACTGTCTTTCGGTTTGATTCGCTTTTGTTATTTTGTTTCGTGTAGTGTTCAGTTATTGTTAATAAATCATGGACACTTTCCACTCTGCGTCTTGGTCCGATCCCTACACCTCCTCCTCAGACGAAGAGGAGGAAATCTGCCGTTACAGGTGTGAAGACAAAGAGACAAAGCAGTTTGGTTATTTTTGCCAAGGCTGTCGGGATAAGTGTGTGTGGGTGTGTGTGTTTGAAAAAAATAGTAAAACCAGGACAATTCAGACAAGTGGGGACATTTCACCGTCCCCACAAGGAAAGGGCTATTTCTAGGCTTAAGCCTTCCGCATGCTTCGGCTCGACTGGAGGCTAGCCAAACTCGGCTAAGCGAACTGAACGAGTGTGCTCGCATACTCTCTTAAAAGACCTTCGCTTGAAAATTAGAAGAGTGGCAATAGTACTGTTAGCCGATCTGAGACCCGAAGCCAGTATACACTTCCTTAAAATAGTCAGAATGAATCTTAGATGAAAACTAGACAAACCTCAAATTGCTCACCGTGCCTCAATTTTTTTCATGTGGTTTGGAATGCCTGGTTTTACGCTTCTGGGTTGTCTTTCTGACATAATGGGTAGAAATGTATCGTGTTCACAATTTTTTTTAAATTTTTAAACAATGACACTACTTCAGACCTATCTGTCAAACAGGCTGTATTCGGCTGCTGGATTAACAGCAGCCAAGAATATTCTAGCCTCATGTTGGCAGCTCCTCATCCTTTAAGCAGACAGCAGTGGCTGCTGTCATTCATGGACATTATAAACATGGAATATCTGTAGGACGCATGCATGGAGAAACATATTTGCTCTTTCATCAAGGTATGACTGTAAAAACACTGCTATTGTGAACCACTAATCTAATTTTGGATTGGGAAGTCCTGTGGACGGGGTGGGATGGGAACTGTTTGTCTTGTTCGTCTTGTCACTTGTTTTTCTGTCCCATGTATACCTTATTAAAATTAATAAAACATTTGATCAAACAACAAAAAAAATTATGAATCTAAGATAATCAAGAAATCTGTCATTAATTGTGAAGTTTTTGCTAAGAGATTTTGTCGTGCAATGTTACATCTAACTAAGATGTTGGTCCAGCATTTCTCAAGTGGAAAAAATGTACATGAAAATGATTAGCCTCTCGTTGAATGACAACGAACTTCATGAAGAATCCCTACTGTTGACCAGTCACCGACGAAAGGGCGTAGACTTCGGCTACCAACTTCGGCTCACCTCGAGAATAATGTTGTGTGCACGAAACAGCCCCAAAAATCTTGCCGAAGATCAAAACGAACAAAAACGTCGGAAAATGTCATAATGTGCACAAACTGTTTGAACTGTTTTGGATGGGAAGCATGCAGACACCTTTAGGGGATAGTTTAGAGTTAGGGTGGGGGGGAGTCATGTGCCTTTAGCAGGTAGAATGTGGATCGGAGAAGGATAGGAGGGGAGGGCTGTCACGCCTGCTGCCCATCATTACGCACCTGTCACCATCGTTACGCACATCAGCGCTTCATTGGACTCACCTGGACTCCATCGCTTATTTGATTGATCTCTATATCTGTCTGTTCTCAGTTTGATTACAGTGTCAGCATAATGTCGTTATATTTCCCTGTCCAGACGCTGTCCGTGTTGTGTTATTAATATTAACTCCCTGTACTTGCTTCTCGTCTTCCAGTGTCTGTCCTCACAGAATGCTGACACCAATATTGCAAGCATCAGGAGTTTTTGTTTTGGTTGTTGACGTCGGGTCCGGGTGCAGCTGCCTTAGGAACGGGATGCCTCAGCTGGCTCATCAGGCTTCCATGCCTTAGCTAGCTCGAGAGGTTTTTTGCCTCGGTTGGCTCGGCAGGCTCCCATCCACGTCATGCCTCAGCCGCTCGTCAGGCTCCCATGTCTCGGCCTGCCGTCAGGCTCGCCCAGGTGGGACGCCGGTCGGGCGCCTTAGAGGGGACTATCACGCCTGTTCCCGCTCCTCCTCTCTGGCGCTCGTTGGTGCCAGGCTGCCATCATTACGCACACCTGTCACCATCGTTACGCGCATCAGCGCTTCATTGGACTCACCTAGACTCCATCATTTTATTGATTGCCTCATCTTTATCTGTCTGTTCCTCAGTTTGATCCAAGTGTCAGCATTAATGTCGTTATGTTTCCCCTGTCCAGACGCTGTCTGTTTTTGTTTAATGTCTGTTATTTATTAAATATTCACTCCATCTACTTGCTTCTCGTCTCCAGCATCTGTCCTCACAGGAGCAAGTGGTGGAAGGTGATTTGGGGGGAGGAGAGGTAAGGACAGGAAGGTGGAAGGGGCCGGGGAGGAAGGGGGAGGGGCTGTCTGACTGTCTGGGGTCAAATTAAATGTTATCCAGTGGAGATAAGGGTTTCTTCAGCAAACACCCCTGGGTACCTAGGTGTCCAGATATGAGGAGGAGAGGGAAGAGGAGGAGATTTGGAGAGGAGAGAAAGGGGAGAGGACAGGAGGCAGAGGCATGGAGGAGAGGAGAGGATGGGAAAGGAGGGGGTGGTGGATAAAGTCTGACAGGTCTATATTGTGTTCTGATTATCCTCTCATATTCTCTCCACATTATGAAGACCTTATGAATCCCCTGTTTTAAGAGGATCACACCTGTTAGGTAATAGCATAGCTCACAGCCCCTGTAAGCCGTACACATGAGCAGGCAGAGATGTGCTTATACTAGGCTTACAGTCTTACCTTGACTGTATAATCATCATTATTTCTGAGTAATAACACCTCTGATCATCTCAATGCCAATGCCTACACATTCACACAATTGTTTTTCACTTTTTTATTGATTCAGCATGTGTTTTCTCATAATCCAGATGGCAATAATAAGTGTTTGGACGTTCAAAACATTAACTGGCCTTTTGTGGTGTTATGAATATGATTAGCATACATTTGAGGTATTTAACACTTTTAGTAAGAGAGTTTACTTCACTTGTAAATACACACAAAATGTTATGTACTATAGGCTACATGCCTCATTATTTTGGAAGTTTTTGCTAAGGAGATTTTAGTCGCGCAATGTACATCTAGCTAAGATGTTGTTCAGCATTTCTCAAGTGGAAAAAATGTGCATGAAAAAACGATTAGTCTCTCGTTGAATGACAACAAACACTTCATGAAGAATCCCTACTGTTGACCAGTCACCGACTAAAGGGCGTAGACTTTGGCTACCAACTTTGGCTCACCTCTAAAATAATAGTTGTGTCATGAACAGCCCAAGAATCTTGCCGAAGATCAAAACGAACAAAAACGTCTCAAAACGTCATAATGTGCACAAACTGTTTGAACTGTTTTGGATGGAAGCATGCAGACACCTTTAGGGTAGGTTTAGAGTTAGGGTGGGGAGGATCATGTGTGCCCTTTAGCAGGTAGAATGTGATCGGAGAAGGATAGGAGGGGAGGAGAAGGGGTGGAAGGGTGTTGGGGAGGGAGTGGTAAGGGGAAGCGAGGGGTGGAAGGCGGTTTGGGGGAGGAGTAAGGGAAAGGAAGGTGGAAGGGGGGTTGGGGAGAAATGGGATCTGACTGTCTGGGGTAAAATTAAAATGTTCCAGTGGGATAAGGTTTTCTTCAGCAAATACCCCTGGGTGCCTAGGTGGTCCGGATATGAGGAGGAGAGAGGAGCGGGGAGAAGGGGAGAGGATGGGAAAGGAGGGTGGTGGATAAAGTCTGACAGGTCTATATTGTGTTTGATTATCCTCTCTTATTCTCTCACATTATGAAGACCTTATGAATCCCTGTTTTAGAGGATCACACCGTGTAGTAATAGCATAGCTCACAGCCCTGTAAGCCGTACACACGAGTAGGCCATAGATGTGCTTATACTAGGCTTACAGTCTACCTTGACATCATTATTTCTCTGAGGTAATAACACCTCTGATCATCTCAATGCCAATGCCTACACATTCACACAATTTGTTTTTCACTTTTTATTGATTCAGCATGTGTTTCTCATATCGATGCAATAATTAGTGTTTGGACGTTCAAACATTAACTGGCCTTTTGTGGCGTTATGAATATGATTAGCATACATGTGAGGAATTGAACACGTCAAATTTAGCTGTTTATATTTTCTCCCACCCCAATCACGTCTCGTCCTGCTGTGTGTCTGTGTACTCTGCTGTCAGCTAAAGGAATAAAAGACGGAATGAGAAATACACCTGGAAAAATGTKCACCAGTCTGCTTGGCSTGGCATCTAGACGGTCAGTTAGCGTAGTAAACAGCTCCATCTGTCAGAGTTAGGCTGACACTAGGGTTCCAAAGAGTCGAAAACTTTCCAGTAAATTTCCTGAATTTTTCTGGAAATTTTCCATGGGAAGTTAAGCCCGGGAATTTGGGGAATTTTGCTTAAATTCATCAAAAAAGTTAGCTTATAACAGTGAACTTTTTTTGTGGGATACACATAAGGCAGTTATAGGACTTGTGGCATATTTTTGTTAAACTATCCCCAATTCAATGGAATTGCAACCCTCTGCATGCACATTGCATTCTTCCATCACATGTACAGTACAGCTGATTCTCATGATCTTGCACATAATGAGATGCTGTTGAGCCCACACTACTACACTCTCTGAGCCAAGGACTACATGCTTTCTGGTAAGTTTTGATTACCATACTGGGTGGTGTGAATATATTTTATATGACATACATGATTTTTTGTTAACTAGTAAATAGTAGCCTACAGCAATGTGTGTCTAAATAATTTCTAACTTGTTAATCATTTCTGCTAGTTAGTTTTTGCTACCATGTGAGTTTTAGCTTGCTTGAGCCTGTTAACTGAGGAGTGTTAATTCACCTGTTTCCATATGTTTCATTTTAAAACATTTGTCTTACAGAGGAGTTGTTTAATCTAACTGCTTTAACTATTTATCTGTACATGGAATAGTATTTCTTTTTTACTCATTTTTTCTAATCTTTACAGGAAAATGCCACGGGCACTATCTGATGTGTGGAGACATTTCACTGCAGCTAATGTAAAGCTGTGTACATTTGCAAATACTGTGCCAAATCATATGTGAAGAATGCAACAAAGATGCAGAATCATCTGGCCAAGTGCATAAAGTTCCCTCAGCACTCACAACAAGAAACCTCTGACAAAAGTCCCTCAACTTCTATTTCGATAGTAACAGCTCATGGTCCTCCTGGAATCAGAAGTTTTTTTACTCAATGGAGGAAGGTGGTCAGAGAAATGCTGATGAATGTCTTGCTCGAGCTGTGTATGCAACTGGTTCATGTCTGATGCTCACAGGCAATGTGTATTGGAAGAGATTTCTGAATTTTCTTCGCCCAGCATACACCCCCTCCAACCAGACATGCTTTAGCTACTCATTTGCTGGATGTAGAGTTCAACAGAGTTCATGTGAAGGTCAAGCAAATCATAGAGAAAGCTGACTGTATTGCAATCATCTCTGATGGGTGGTCGAATGTTTGTGGGAAAGGAATAATTAACTACATCGTCTCCACCCCTCAACCAGTATTCTACAAGAGCACAGACACAAGGAACAACAGACACACCGGTCCCTACATTGCAGATGAGCTGAAGGCAGTCATCAATGACCTTGGACCACAGAAGGTATTTGCACTGGTGACAGACAATGCTGCTTGGTCTAAAGTGGAGGAGTCCTACCCTCACATCACACCCATTGGCTGTGATGCTCATGCATTGAATCTCTCAAAGACATCATGGCACTGAAAACAATGGATACACTCTACAATGTCTCAAAGACATTGTCTCTCTACAAATGTCTCAAAGACATCATGGCACTGAAAACAATGGATACACTCTACAAGAGAGCCAAGGAAATTGTTATGTATGTGAGTGGTCATCAAGTATTAACAGCAATCTACCTCACCAAGCAAAGTGAGATGAATAAGAGCACCACATTGAAGCTGCCCAGCATCACCCGTTGGGGTGGTGTTGTCATCATGTTTGACAGTCTCCTGGAGGGAAAGGAGTCTTTCCAAGAAATGTCCATATCACAGTCTGCCGATATGGACAGACCCARCAAGAGGATCCTCCTGGAGGATGTATTTTGGGAGAGAGTGGTAAGCAGCCTGAAACTCCTGAAACCTATAGCAGTAGCCATTGCATGGATTGAGGGAGACAATGCCATCCTGTCTGATGTTCAGACTCTGCTAAAGTCACAAAATTTATGCAATAATCATCACGTAAACACAGTGATATATTAGTTAGGTTAGGAAACTGCAAAACAATAGAAGACACGATGGAGACAGCGGAAAGGGGGAACGAGACAGGACGACACGAGGAGGGGACCTAAAGCAGGCTTTCAGTCACCCCTAAAGATTGAATCGGAGACAAATCCAGCTCAGCCTCTCTCACTGGGCAGACATGTCCTGGGATGGACAAGATCAGGCCTCTCTCACTGGCAGACCAGGGGTCCCTGGTATGGCAGATCAGGCCTCTCTCACGGCAGACGTGGTACCTGGGATGGACAGATCAGGCCTTCTCACTGGGACCGTCCCTACATTGCAGATGAGCGAAGGCAGTCATCAATTGA
>NW_019943494.1:54163-74163 GCF_002910315.2 Salvelinus sp. IW2-2015
TGCTTGCAGATGTAGAGAAGAACCATACTGCCCTGCCTACTTCAGTGTTGCTCCAAGCAGAGGAAACTGCAGTTCTGAAATACATCAAAAAGCGTGAAGACTTCTGCCTGAAGCCCATACAAGCTGCAGCGTACATGTTGGACCCCAAGTATGCTGGCAAGAGCATCCTGTCTGGTGCAGAGATCAACAGGTCTATGGTGTCATCACTACGTGTCCTCGCCACTTTGGCCTGGATGAGGAAAGGTTCTTGGCAGTCTGGTGAAGTACACTTCCAAGCAAGGGCTTTGGATGGAGATGCAGTAAGGCAGTCGTGCCAACATATCTCATCAACCACCTGGTGGAAAGGACTTTGTGGATCTGAGGCTCTTTCCCTGTTGCCTCCATTGTCCTCCAAATCCACTAACATCAGCCACCCTCAGAGCGCAACTGTCCTTGTTTGGGAACACACACAAACAGACTGACCAATAAAAGGGTTGAAAATTGGTGGCCATCCGGGCAAATTTTTGGCTTTTTGAGCAGGACAACAATGCATCCTCAACAAGGTTGGAAAGTGACAGTGAAGATGAGGCCTCAGAGTCTGATGTTCAAGAGGTGGACATTGAGGAGGTCCAGGGAGAAGACGTAGAACCTGAGAGGAAGACAACCAAACTTTAGTTTTTGGGAGATGCGATGGATCATTGGGGATCATTCAATATTTCCTTTTTTTGTTGTTCAGTGAAATCATCCATGTGAAGATTCAACACATTTAATTAAGTTACATTTGTAACTAAATAGTTTTTTAAAATTTCTATTGGAAGGATTTAATCATTTGCAATTATGTCTACATTATATAAGGTAAAATGTTTGTTTCTGTCTCCATATGATAGGTAAATATATCCAATGCAAAAAACATCTACATTTAAATGGTATTATATCATTTGCATATATTTCCATTCATTCCCATATATTCCTGTTAATTCCCATATATTCCCGTTAATTCCCACGGAAAGTTTCCATTTCTGAATTTCCCCAAAATGTGCAACCCCTATCTGACAGTCACATTCCATTTGAATCCTCCTTTCATTCCTGCTCTCTTTTTTCTTCAACTCTCTTTTCTTCGGAATCACAATACTAAAGGCTGTTATTTATTCAAAGTCGCTGCTTTATTTTAAGTTGGTGTTCTTTTGTAATCTTCCAAAGCGGCTATCCTGAGCAGAGACCATCTGTGTGTTCATGCTCAAGTGTTGCTCTTTACCTGGTCCTGAGACGTGAGCATGGCTCCTTATGGCTGATTGCTGCTGGCTGACTGCTAGTTACAGCAGGCTGAGTCTCCGTCCTCTGTCCGTCTGAATTAGATATGCGTGGTACGAGCCCAGGCAATGTAGCTGGTTAACTGAGTGTCACTCTGTTCAAGATTACATCCCCGGAAGAACAGTAGGATATGCCTTGGACCACAGAAGGTATTTGCACTGGTGACAGACAATGCTGCTTGGTCTAAAGTGGAGGAGTCCTACCCTCACATCACACCCATTGGCTGTGATGCTCATGCATTGAATCTCTCAAAGACATCATGGCACTGAAAACAATGGATACACTCTACAATGTCTCAAAGACATTGTCTCTCTACAAATGTCTCAAAGACATCATGGCACTGAAAACAATGGATACACTCTACAAGAGAGCCAAGGAAATTGTTATGTATGTGAGTGGTCATCAAGTATTAACAGCAATCTACCTCACCAAGCAAAGTGAGATGAATAAGAGCACCACATTGAAGCTGCCCAGCATCACCCGTTGGGGTGGTGTTGTCATCATGTTTGACAGTCTCCTGGAGGGAAAGGAGTCTTTCCAAGAAATGTCCATATCACAGTCTGCCGATATGGACAGACCCARCAAGAGGATCCTCCTGGAGGATGTATTTTGGGAGAGAGTGGTAAGCAGCCTGAAACTCCTGAAACCTATAGCAGTAGCCATTGCATGGATTGAGGGAGACAATGCCATCCTGTCTGATGTTCAGACTCTGCRTGCAGATGTAAGAGAAGAAATCCATACTGCCCTGCCRACTTCASTGTTGCTCCAAGCAGAGGAAACTGCAGTTCTGAAATACATCAAAAAGCGTGAAGACTTCTGCCTGAAGCCCATACAKGCMGCAGCGTACATGTTGGACCCCAAGTATGCTGGCAAGAGCATCCTGTCTGGTGCAGAGATCAACAAGGTCTATGGTGTCATCACTACCGTGTCTCGCCACTTTGGCCTGGATGAGGGAAAGGTTCTTGGCAGTCTGGTGAAGTACACTTCCAAGCAAGGGCTTTGGGATGGAGATGCAGTAAGGCAGTCGTGCCAACATATCTCATCAACCACCTGGTGGAAAGGACTTTGTGGATCTGAGGCTCTTTCCCCTGTTGCCTCCATTGTCCTCCAAATCCCACTAACATCAGCCACCTCAGAGCGCAACTGGTCCTTGTTTGGGAACACACACAACAGACTGACCAATAAAAGGGTTGAAAAATTGGTGGCCATCCGGGCAAATTTTTGGCTTTTTGAGCAGGACAACAATGCATCCTCAACAAGGTTGGAAAGTGACAGTGAAGATGAGGCCTCAGAGTCTGATGTTCAAGAGGTGGACATTGAGGAGGTCCAGGGAGAAGACGTAGAAGCCTGAGAGGAAGACAACCAAACCTTTAGTTTTTGGGAGATGCGATGGATCATTGGGGATCATTCAATATTTCCTTTCTTTTGTTGTTCAGTGAAATCATCCCATGTGAAGATTCAACACATTTAATTAAAGTTACATTTGTAACTAAATAGTTTTTTAAAATTTCTATTGGAAGGATTTAATCATTTGCAATTATGTCTACTTATAATAAGGTAAAATGTTTGTTTCTGTCTCCATATGATATGGTAAATATATCCAATGCAAAAAACATCTACATTTAAATGGTATTAATATTCATTTGCATATATTTCCATTCATTCCCATATATTCCTGTTAATTCCCATATATTCCCGTTAATTCCCACGGAAAGTTTCCATTTCTGAATATTCCCCAAAATGTGCAACCCTATCTGACAGTCACATTTCCATTTGAATCCTCCTTTCATTCCTGCTCTCTTTTTTTCTTCAACTCTCTTTTTCTTCGGAATCAAATCAACTAAAGGCTGTTATTTATTCAAAGTCGCTGCTTTATTTTAATGTTGGTGTTCTTTTGTAATCTTCCAAAGCCCTGGCTATCCTGAGCAGAGACCATCTGTGTGTTCATGCTCAAGTGTTGCTCTTTACCTGGTCCTGAGACGTGAGCATGGCTCCTTATGGGCTGATTGGCTGACTGGCTGACTGCTAGTTACAGCAGGCTGAGTCTCCGTCCCCTCTGTCCGTCTGAATTAGATATYCGTGGTACGAGCCCAGGCCCAATGTAGCTGGTTAACTGAGTGTCACTCTGTTCAAGATTACATCCCCCGGAAGAACAGTAGGAATATGGACAGGTCTATTTGTAGGAAAGGCTGTCAGAGCAGAGGTATGTGTGTGTGTGTGTCCGTGTTTGTCCGTGTGTGTTTACAGAATACAATGAGCCTTTCTCCTTGCATTAGTGTGATGGACGATGCTGTCGCCTCTGTCACCTAGGGAATTAATTATTCTCTCACGTCAACACACGCACACGCAGAGGTGCATTAGCAAGGACAGCATATCCTATGTATAATGTAACAGTTCATGTTGTTGAGTAAATAGCAAGTGTTGATGACACAAGCACACCCATACTGTCTGCACAGACAGGGAATTGAAACTGAAAACCACATGTGAGTGACTTTTGTCTGGCAATATGTGTGGCTGTAATTGACTGTACGTGTGTGTGGGCTTATGTTGGACTGAACATATGAGTACAGTGTGGCTTTGTTCTGTCTAAACGGTGTGTTGTGGGTTGTGTGTGTGTGTGTGTGGTGTGTGTGTGTGTGTGTGTGTGTGTGTGTGTGGTGTGTGTGTGGTGTGTGGTGTGTGTGTGTGTGTGTGTGTGTGTGTGTGGTGTTTGTGTGTGTGTGTGTGTGTGTCAGTGTGTGTCTTTGTCGGTCTGAAGCGTGTGTTTAGTGTTTGGTTCAGGCGGCCAGAGGAGAGGATGCTGGTTAAACCAGAGGATATGGGTTGAATTATTCCTAAACCAGGTAATTATCTCTACATCCAGGGAGATGAAGCAATATGAGTTTAGTATGAGAAGTAAGCCGCACGCACGCACACGCACACACACACGCACAGACACACACACACATAGTAATATGAGTTTGGTTTGAGGCGTAAGCCACTGCACACGACTCAATCTGATCTGAAACAGTGAAGGGGGCTGCCGCCTGCCGCTGGGTAAATAAATGATGTCATTCCAGAAACAGCCGCGGTGGCGGCAACGGCCTGACCACCCAATGTGAACGTGCATCTGTCAAGCCCCAGTGGAGAGTGAAAGTGGTCTCTCGGGTCAGAGCTTACTAACCATATTCCACCCGGTTTGAGTGGGAGAAGAGGCTGATCCATGTGGTTCTGGTTCTGATCTGTGGGGTGACTAACCCCTGTCCCCTGGCTGGTCGTGACCCTGGGTCATGTTCATTAAGATACATCAAAATGCAGAGCAACTGAAAACAAAAAGCTCATATAGTACCCCCATTTTTTACTCTGTTTCGGACCATTTTCTTCCATTTTATGTATACTGAGCATGGCCATGATCTGATGAGCTGGGGTTGTGCTCTCTCTCTCTCTCTCTCTCTATGGGTGAGAGGTAGCCTAGCGGTTCAGAGCATTGGACCGAAAGGTCGCTGGTTTGAATCTCTGAGCCGGCAAGGTGGAAAAATGTGTATTTTTGCCCTTGAGCAAGGCAGGGCGCTGATGATGTGGATGTTGACTAAGGCAGTCCCCTGCACCTCTCTGATTTAGAGGGGTTGGGTTAAATGTGGAAGARACATTTCGGTTGAATGCATTCAGTTTTACAACTGACTAGGGATCTCCCTTCCCTCTGTCTCTTTCTTCCTCCCTCCATCTCTCTCTCTCTTTCTCTCCCTGAACTTGGGCAGACTGTGACCTGTTTCACCAGTGACTTGCCTGCTGTCTGTCAGTGAGGGACGGGTCAGCTGTAATCCCCTCATAGCTCAGTGACKAGACAGACATACTATCCATAAAGTCTATTCAATCTCTGTCCCTATAGAGAAGACAAGGCCATTGTAAACAACACATGGTGACGAAGATGACACCGCTGTTAAATGCTCACTCATTAGTTGTGGCTGGGTGGTCTGGGAGATGGTGGAGGTAGTGTGTGTGCGTGTGTGTGTGTGTGTGTTCCACTTGTCTGTCTCAGCTATGCTGACTGTTCTGTCCTGTTGTTTGTCCTGACCTTTGACCTGACTGATGGACATGTCTGGAACATGTCAGTTGACCTGGCAAGGGAAAGTTTCAGCGCCTTCCATCCAGCTACAGTTAACTAGTTGTCTCCTGCAGTGTATACGGCACTGAACCTGAAACTGAGAAACTCAGAAGATTATCTTCCCTCAATCTGCTACAAATGCGGAAGTTTCAGTTGAAGTCGGAAGTACACTCAGGTTGGAGTCATTAAAACTCGTTTTTCAACCACTCCACAAATGTCTTGTTAGCAAACTATAGTTTTGGCAAGTTGGTTAGGACATCTACTTTGTGCATGACACAAGTCATTTTTCCAACAATTGTTGACAGATTATTTCACTTATCATTCACTGTATCACAATTACAGTGGGTCAGACGTTTACATACACTAAGTTGACTGTGCCTTTATTAAACAGCTTGGAAAATTCCCGAAAATGATGTCATGGGTTTAGAAGCTTCTGATAGGCTAATTGACATAAGAATTTGAGTCAATTGGAGGTGTACCTGTGGATGTATTTCAAGGCCTACCTTCAGTGCAAATCAATCCCAGAACAACAGCAAAGGACCTTGTGAAGATGCTGGAGGAAACAGGTACAAAAGTATCTATATCCACAGTAAAACGAGTCCTATATCGACAACTAAAAAGCCGCTCAGCAAGGAAGAAGCCACTGCTCCAAGACTGCCATAAAAAACAGACTACGGCCTCCCGGTGGCACAGTGGTCTAGGGCACTGCATTGCAGTGCTAGCTGGCCACTAGAGACTCTGGTTCGAGCCCAGGCTCTGTCGCAGCCGGCCGCGACCGGGAGGTCCATGGGACGACGCACAATTGGCCTAGCGTCGTGCGGGTTAGAGAGGGTTTGGCCGGTAGGGATATCCTTTTTCTCATCGCGCACTAGCGACTCCTGTGGCGGGCCGGGCGCAGTGCGCGCTAACCAGGTCGCCAGGTGCACTGTGTTTCTCCGACACATTAGTGCGGCTGGCTTCCGGTTGGATGCGCTCTGTGTTAAGAAGCAGTTGTGGCTTGGTTGGGTTGTGTTTTCGGAGACGCATGGCTTTCGACCTTCGTCTCCCTGAGCCCATACGGGAGTTGTAGCGATGAGACAAGATAGTAACTACTAACAATTGGATACTACGAAATTGGGAGAAAAGGGGTTAAAATAAAATAAAATTAATAAAAAGCCAGACTACGGTTTGCAACTGCACATGGGGACAAAGATTGTACTTTTTGGAGAAATGTCCTCTGGTCTGATGAAACAAAAATAATTACCATCGTTCTGTTTGGAGGAAAAAGGGGGAGGCTTACAAGCCAAAGAACACCACTTACAAAATAGATGCATCCTGAAGTAGGGAAATTATGGGAAGTAACATCTCAAGACATCAGTCAGGAAGTTAAAGCTTGGTCGCAAATGGGTCTTCCAAATGGACAATGACCTCAAGCAACTTCCAAAGTTGTGGCAAAATGGCTTAAGGACAACAAAGTCATGGTATTGGAGTGGCCATCACAAAGCCCTGACCTCAATCCTATAGAAAAGTTGTGGACAGAACTGAAAAAGCGTGTGTGGAAGGAGGCCTACAAACCTGACTCAGTTACACTAGCTGTCAGGAGGAATGGGCCAAAATTCACCCAACTTATTGTGGGACGCATGTGGAAGGCAACCCGAAACGTTTGACCCAAGTTAAATAATAAAGGCAATGCTACCAAATACAAATTGAGTGTGTGCAAACTTCTTACCCACTGGGAATGTGATGAAAGAATAAAAGCTGAAATAAATCATTCTCTCTACTATTATTCTGACATTTCACATTCTTAAAATAAAGTGGTGATCCTAACTGACCTAAGACAGGGAATTTTTACTAGGATTAAATGTCAGCAATTGTTAAAAGCTGAGTTTAAATGTATTTGGCTAAGGTGTATGAACGTTCTGATTTCAACTGTAGGTAGCTCGTATCGTTGATTGGTTTGGGACTATTCCTTTGGTTTCCGTTGTGCAGGCAAGCTCAATTTCAAAAGTGCAGCCAAAGTATTTGAAAGCAAACCGATACTATTTGAACCCAAATGTGCGCTCCAGCTGTGTGGCGTCAGACGGTGGTGCTGAGAGTCAGTGACTGGATCAGAGTGCCTCTAAACGGGTCTCTTTGAAGGCTGTTGTCTGCCTGGGCTGTGATGTTGTCTGCAGACCTCTCCTTCCCTGCCTCATCCGCCCTTCCGATGTGCTGTGCTCCTCTCCCTCTCTGATGTGCCTCACAAAGACATTCACATGGCAGCCTAATCTCCCTCCACCTCTCCTCTCTCCTCCTCTCCTCTCCTTCACTTCAAAGAGCATGCGAACTCTCCACATCAATAATGTAGGCTGTTTCTATCTGACACCTCAACCAGATTGTGGATTTGAGCATGTTCCCCTTGTCCATACCCTCCCTCACAGTCCCGTGCTGTCCACTGCTGCCACCAACTACCCCCCCCCCCCATTCCCTCTGGTGCCTCACTATGCCTTGCCCCTAGAGCAAGAGACATGTGTGCCATCCACCACGTGTTCAAATGTACCCCCTCCCCTCTTCCCCTCTCTTCTGCTCCCTCAGCCCAACCTGTATCCTCCCTCTGCTCAGCTCTATGCCCAAACCTGTATCCTCCCTCTGCTCAGCTCTATGCCCTCATAGGGGAAGAAGTTCCTTGTGTGTAGCTGGATCAACTCTTGCCCTCATCTACGTGTGTGTGCGTGCGTGCGTGTGTGTGCTCGACAGGCAGACAAGCAAAGTCCCCTGGATTAGCCCTGTCTGTCACCTCCAATGGTCTGGGGCCATGCTGGCCATGTTGATAGGGGTACCTATAGGGCTGCCTGCCTGACTTAATGGAGGGATTTATAGTCAATCAACCAAGGCCATGTATACATGCCACAGAAGTTGTTGCTATGCTGAAGCGACATGATCTAGGACTTCAAATATGTCTTCATCTCCCCTATTCTATTTCCTGTCTCATTTTCCAACAAGTTGTTCTAATGTGGCAGCAGCATCATTGTCTAGCCTTACCTCTTCTTACCAGCCTKTTGCATGTGTTGTCTCTCTTGCTCTGTGTGTTTGATGTGATATCATGATATCTCACTGGAGAGATGAGGCTCAGTGAGAGACGAGGCTAGGAGCTGGTGTGTGCAGCCCCTGTTATTTGGCCAAGGTTACCCCTCGCTAGATCGATCCCACTGTTCTCCTCTGTCCTCTGGGGTGAATACAAAAGATTTGGTGCTTTAAGGAGAGCTCAATCAGATGGCAGATCGGGTTTCAAATTGCTTTTGTTCCTTGGTTGAGGTTATTTCAGAAGAAACAGCCTCTGACTGTAGATACATCACTTCTATTAAGTGTGTGTGCGTGTGTGTGTGTGTGTGTGTGTGTGTGTGTGTGTAGCTACATCGCTCAATGAGATCTTGTTCTCTATTACAGTTGAATAGATTGAGAAAAAACCTTCCCATTTTGTGGTATAGTGATTTTGTCCTCAGGTGCTGTATGGCCTGAGAGGGTCAGGAGAAAGTTATCCTGACCCTGTCACAGAGACTCTGTCACAGAGACCCTGGCTGTCACTCAGACTGGAGTGTATTACCAATCCCATTACCACAGTAGTGGAACGTCTGTCAGGGCCTAGAGGTGAGACAGCTAAACACTGATGTCCCAAATAACAACCTATTTCCTACATAGTGCACTACTTCTGACCACTCCAGAGCCCTCTGGGTCCTGGTCTAAAGTAGTGCACTATATATAGAATAGGGTGCCATCTGGGACAGAGTCTGAGATGAAAGAGGCTAAAGTCACTGAGACAGTTCAACTGTAATGGGTGGTATTATAACACCCAGTCAAATCACTCTGAGCTCATTGGCACATTCATAGTGAACGCAGTGTTTCCCATTCTGAACCACGGGTATCTCTCTCTCTCTCCCTTCTCTCTCTGTCTCTCTCTTTGTTTTATCAACCATTCGAGAGCTATAGTGGTGTTTACTATGTGCTCACGCTCAGTAAATTGTCTCTGATGGTGCAGAAGAGTGGCTTGACTGAAGCGGATTACTTACCAGTCAGTAAGCCTGGCTTGCTGTGCTAACTGTGTTGTGTGCAGACTGCTGGGTCGTATCTTGCTGGGTTTGACCACAGAGCCAGTGGTAATGGTAGTGGTGGTGGTGGTAGCATTAGCGGTAGCGGTGGCGGTGGTAGTAGTAGTAGTGGTGGTGGTGGTGGTAGTGGTGGTAGTGGTGGCGGTGGTAGTGGTGGTGGTGGTGGTTATGTAGGGGTGTTAGTAGTAGTGGTGGTGGTAGTGTGTGGTGGTAGCGGTGGCAGTGGTAGTAGTAAGTGGTGGTGGCAGTGGTAGTAATAGTGGGTGGTGGTGTGTAGCGGTGGTAGTAGTAGTGGTGGTGGTAGCGGTGGCAGTGGTAGTAGTAGTGGGGTGGTGGTGGCAGTGGATGTAATAGTGGTGGTGGTGGTGGTAGCGTGGTAGTAGTAGTGGTGGTGGTAGGGTGGTAGTAGTAGTGGTGGTGGTAGCGGTGGCAGTGGTAGTAGTAGTGGGTGTGGGGTGGCAGTGGTAGTAATAGTGCTGGTGTGGTGGTGGCAGTGGTGGTGGTGGTGGCAGTGGTAGTAATAGTGGTGGTGGTGGTGTGTAGCGTTAGCGGTGGTGGTGGTGGCAGTGGTAGTAATGTGGTGGTAGTGGTGTGGTGGTGGTAGTTAGTGTGGTGGTAGCGGTGGCGGTGGTAGTAGTAGTAGTGGTAGTGTTAATATATACCTTTTCTTTACTTTGATCTCTTACTTTCCTTTTAGTCCCTTTACTTCATTTACTGTGACAGTGTGTAATATCTACATTCTACACACTAGAACCAATAAGACAGAGACTCTGGTTACAGAAACATTAGTGATAGTAGTGGTAAGGCTGTGTCCCCTTTCAGCCCTGGTCAAAATTAATGCTCTAGAAAGGGAATAGGGTGACATTTAGGATGCAAACTAGTGTTAGTGTTGGGTAGAGACACCCCTGTTTCCCCTCTGAAGCCAGTCAGACAGTCAGTCAGTCCTGAGTGGCAGGCTGCGGCTCCCTGAGCTAATTTCCGTCCTGAAGGCTGTGTGTCACCAGAACAAACACAGCACTGCACACACACACCGAGCCACACCTTACAGCGCTGCCTGACAGTGACAAGAGATCATAGGGGAAATCAACCAACACACCCGGCCTGGCCGGCAGAGGACAGAGAGAGATAGAGATAGAGAGAAACTTATGTGAGTGTAATGTTTACTGTTCATTTTTATTGTTTATTTCTGTTTTGTATATTATCTACTTCACTTGCTTTGGCAATGTTAACATATGTTTCCCATGCCAATAAAGCCCCTTGAATTGAATTGAATTGAATTGAGAAAGAGCGATAGAGAGAGAGAGTGAAAGAGACAGAGAGATAGAGATAGAGGGAGAAAGAAAGAAAGAAAAGGCAGGACTTAGGTAGGGAGTGGAATTGTGTGTGTGTATCTACCAAAAATGAATTAAAGGTTGGCATAGTTCAGTTGTGATGTATTAGCGTGTTGATGATGCTGTGGCGAAGTGTCATGTTTCCGTGGCAATGATGAAGCTGCCGTGGCCGGTGTCGTGGTGCGGGTTGCCACGGTGAGCGATGGTGTCTGTGGCTGTAATTAAGGTAGTGAGTGTTTCCCTACAGGGCTGAGGGGACAGCTAATTTCACTCTGCACCTCAGGGGGCAGCTGGACCGAGGGAAAGAGGGAACATGGAGGGGGCGTCACCCTTTGTGTATGGCTGCGGTAAGGGGTTTGGCAGACACACATTCTCACAATCCAATCCCCCTCCCCTGTCTCTCCATGTTGTACTCTGCAGGTCATGGTACACTGCTGCCCTCTGCTGGGGTCTTACAAAGCTTTACATAGTAATCAATATTTTATACATTTGTTCGTTTTATGAATATTTTAACAATATTCTAACTTCAATCATCTCCAAACTGCACACAGAGACATACAAGTGGCATCCATGAGTTTGTCTGACTAAGTAGAAAAACAAACAAAATCTTGAAATCTCACAGTGTCCCTTCAACCCAGGCTTTGTGAGTGAGTTGTGTTTCTGCTACTCTGTGTACACCTCGCCAATTTGTGTGTGTTTGCTTCAGTGATCTCGGCTTGACACCCAAGGTCAACAAAAGGCTTCTCTCTAGCTCACACACACACACACACACACACACACAATTATCTCAACACAACATTGACCTTTACTTCTTGGACGTGATCTTGGTGTAAACACACTGTAGGAGAATAAGGGTTAGCAGGTTACCATATCTGTGACTGTGTGACTAATTGACCACGTTTACATACAGTGCCTTGCAAAAGTCTTCATCCCCGTTGGTGTTTTTCCTATTTTGTTGCATTACAACCTGTAATATAAATAGATTTTTATTTGGATTTCATGTAATGGACATACACAAAATAGTCCAAATTGGTGAAGTGAAATGAAAAATAACTTCTTTAAAAAATGAAAAAGTGGTGCGTTCATACAGTTGAAGTCAGAGGTTTACAAACACCTTAGCCAAATACATTTAAACTCAGTTTTTCACAATTCCTGACATTTAATCCTAGTAAAAATTCCCTGTCTTAGGTCAGTTAGGATCACCACTTTATTTTAAGAATGTGAAATGTCAGGATAATGCTAGAGAGAATGATTTGTTTCAGCTTTTATTTCTTTCATCACATTCCCAGTGGGTCAGAAGTTTGCATACACTCAATTTGTATTTGGTAGCATTGCCTTTAAATTGTTTAACTTGGGTCAAACATTTCGGGTAGCCTTACCACAAGCTTCCCACAAAAGGTTGGATGATTTTTGGCCCATTCCTCCTGACAGAGCTGGTGTAACTGAGTCAGGTTTGTAGGCCTCCTTCCTCACACACGCTTTTTCAGTTCTGCCCAAAAATTTTCTATATGATTGAGGTCAGGGTTTTGTGATGGCCACTCCAATACCTTGACTTTGTTTTCCTTAAGCCATTTTGCCACAACTTTGGAAGTATGCTTGAGGTCATTGTCCATTTGGAAGACCCATTTGCGACCAAGCTTTAACTTCCTGACTGATGTTGCTTCAATATATCCACATAATTTTCCTACCTCATGATGCCATCTATTTTGTGAAGTGCACCAGACCCTCCTGCAGCAAAGCACCCCCACAACATGATGCTACCACCCCCGTCCTTCACGGTTGGGATGGTGTTCTTCGGCTTGCAAGCCTCCCCCTTTTTCCTCCAAACATAATGATGGTCATTATGGCCAAACAGTTTTATTTTTGTTTCATCAGACCAGAGGACATTTCTCCAAAATGTACAATCTTTGTCCCCATGTGCAGTTGCAAACCATAGTCTGGCTTTTTTTATGGCAGATTTGGAGCAGTGGCTTCTTCCTTGCTGAGCGGCCTTTCAAGTTATGTCGATATAGGACTCGTTTTACTGTGGATATAGATACTTTTGTACCGGTTTCCTCCAGCATCTTCACAAGTTATTTTGCTGTTGTTCTGGGATTGATTTGCACTTTTCACACCAAAGTACGTTCATCTCTAGGAGACAGAACGTGTCTCCTTCCTCAGCGGTATGACGGCTGCGTGGCCCCATGGTGTTTATACTTGCTTACTATTGTTTGTACAGATGAACGTGGTACCTTCAGGCGTTTGGAAATTTCTCCCAAGGATGAACCAGACTTGTGGAGGTCTACAATTGTTTTTCTGAGGTCTTGGCTGATTTCTTTAGATTGTCCCATGATGTCAAGCAAAGAGGCACTGAGTTTGAAGGTAGGCCTTGAAATACATCCACAGGTACACCTCCAATTGACTCAAATGATGTCAATTAGCCTATCAGAAGCTTCTAAAGCCATGACATCATTTTCTGGAATTTTCCAAGCTGTTTAAAGGCACAGTCAACTTAGTGTATGTAAATGTCTGACCCACTGGAATTGTGATACAGTGAATGATAAGTGAAATAATCTGTCAACAATTGTTGGGAAAATGACTTGTGTCATGCATAGAGTAGATGTCCTAACCGACTTGCTAAAAATAGACTTTGTTAACAAGAAATGTGTGGAGTGGTTAAAACGAGTTTTAATGACTCCAACCTAAGTGTATGTAAACTTCCGACTTCAACTGTATGTATTCACCCCCTTTGCTATGAAGCCCCGAAATAAGATCTGGTGCAACCAATTACCTTCAGAAGTCACATAATTAGTCAAATAAAGTCCACCTGTGTGCAATCTAAGTGTCGCATGATCTGTCACATGATCTCAGTATATATACACCTGTTCTGAAAGGCCCTAGAGTCTGKAATACCACRAAGCAAGRGYCACKATGAAGACCAAGGAGCTCTCCAAACAGGTCAGGGACAAAGTTGTGAAGAAGTACAGATCAGGGTTGGGTTTCAAAAAAATATCAGAAACTTTGAACATCCCACGGAGCACCATTAAATCCATTATTAAAAAATGGAAAGAATATGGCACCACAACAAACCTGCCATGAGAGGGCCGCCAACCAAAACTCACGGACCAGGCAAGGAGGGCATTAATCAGAGAGGCAGCAAAGAGACCAAAGATAACCCTGAAGGAGTTGCAAAGCTCTGCAGCGGAGATTGGAGTATCTGTCCATAGGACCACTTTAAGCTGTACACTCCACAGAGCTGGGCTTTACGGAAGAGTGGCCAGAAAAAAAGCCATTGCTTAAAGAAAAAATAAGCAAACATGTTTGGTGTACGCCAAAAGGCATATGGGAACTAGAAGTTCAAGCATTTCGCTACACTCGTATTAACATCTGCTAACCATGTGTATGTGACAAATACAATTTGATTTGATTTGAGACTCCCCAAACATATGGAAGAAGATACTCTGGTCAAATGAGACTAAAATTGAGCTTTTTGGCCATCAAGGAAAACGCTATGTCTGGAGCAAACCCAACACCTCTCATCACCTCGAGAACCCAATCCCCACAGTGAAGCATGGTGGTGGCAGCATCATGCTGTGGGGATGTTTTTCATCGGCAGGGACTGGGAAACTGGTCAGAAGTGAAGGAATGATGGATGGCACTAAATACCAAAAAATAGAACACGAAAACAGTTCTGTCTGGTGCAGACACAAAACAGAAAACAACTACCCACAAATACAGGTGGGAAAAGGCAACCTAAGTATGGTTCTCAATCAGAYACAACGATAGACAGCTGCCTCTGATTGAGAACCACACCCGGCCAAACACACAGAAATACAAATCATAGAAAACGGAACATAGAATGCCCACCCAAATCACACCCTGACCAAACCAAAATAGAGACATAAAAAGCTCTCTACGGTCAGGGCGTGACACATATAAACATCATATCCTGTTTACAATAACACAGAAAAAGCTTGTGTACCGGTTATGAAAACATCGGATAAAATGCCTGGGATTTTAAATGTTTATATTGAACCTTTATTTAACTAGGCAAATTAGTTAAGAACAAATTCTTATTTACAATGACGGCCTACCCCGGCCAAACCCGAATGACGGGTATGGGGTACTGTGGCATGTAAACATCTTATCCCATTTACTGTTGTTTCTGTGGTCTGTGCAGGCTCAGTTTCACATATCAATGGTGTTGTGGGATGATGTATTCATATTTCTGACATTTGGTAGGCCGTGTCAACTGTAGTTTGATACATGCAGCTTCTCTTCTGCCATAACTTATTGCCCCAGAGGACTAAATAAAGTGGTGCTGACCAGAATAGTGTCTTACATTGATAGAAGGATTTAGTAATCTAGTTAACACCGGTAAAGTTGTCTGTTTTGTTTAGGGACTGGGGAGAAAACGGAATAACTCCAAAACGGTGGAAAGATTGGTCCTGTGCAAAATGTCCAAATGTCATCAGTGTGACCTGTTTTAAGGAAATGAAAAGCTGAGAAAACGACAAAACACATTTACATTACATTACATACAATTAAGTCTTTAGCAGACGCTCTTATCCAGAGCGACTTACAAATTGGTGCATTCACCTTATGACATCCAGTGGAACAGCCACTTTACAATAGTGCATCTAAATCTTTTAAGGGGGGGGGGGGGGGGGGGGGGGTGAGAAGGATTACTTTATCCTATCCTAGGTATTCCTTAAAGAGGTGGGGTTTCGGTGTCTCCGGAAGGTGGTGATTGACTCCGCTGTCCTGGCGTCGTGAGGGAGTTTGTTTCCACATTGGGGGGCCAGAGCAGCGAACAGTTTTGACTGGGCTGAGCGGAACTGTACTTCCTCAGTGGTAGGGAGGCGAGCAGGCCAGAGGTGGATGAACGCGTGCCTTGTTTGGGTGTAGGGCCTGAATCAGAGCCTGGAGGTACTGAGGTGCCGTTCCCCTCACAGCTCCGTAGGCAAGCACCATGGTCTTGTAGCGGATGCGAGCTTCAACTGGAAGCCAGTGGAGAGAGCGGAGGAGCGGGGTGACGTGAGAGAACTTGGGAAGGTTGAACACAGACGGGCTGCGGCGTTCTGGATGAGTTGTAGGGGTTTAATGGCACAGGCAGGGAGCCCAGCCAACAGCGAGTTGCAGTAATCCAGACGGGAGATGACAAGTGCCTGGATTAGGACTGCGCCGCTTCCTGTGTGAGGCAGGGTCGTCACTCTGCGGATGTTGTAGAGCATGAACCTACAGGAACGGGCCACCGCCTTTGATTGTTAGTTGAGAACGACAGGGTTGTTGTCCAGGATCACGCCAAAGGTTCTTAGCGCTCTTGGGAGGAGGACACAATGGAGTTGTCAACCGTGATGGCGAGATCATGGAACGGGCAGTCCTTCCCCGGGAGGAAGAGCAGCTCCGTCTTGCCGAGGTTCAGCTTGAGGTGTGATCCGTCATCCACACTGATATGTCTGCCAGACATGCAGAAGATGCGATTCGCCACCTGGTCATAGAAGGGGGAAGGAGAAGATTAGTTGTGTGTCGTCTGCATAGCAATGATAGGAGAGACCATGTGAGGTTATGACAGAGCCAAGTGACTTGGTGTATAGCGAGAATAGGAGAGGGCCTAGAACAGAGCCTGGGGGACACCAGTGGTGAGAGCACGTGGTGAGGAGAAAGATTCTCGCCACGCCACCTGGTAGGAGCGACCTGTCAGGTAGGACGCAATCCAAGCGTGGGCCGGCCGGAGATGCCCACTCGAGAGGGTGGAGAGGAGGATCTGATGGTTCACAGTATCGAAGGCAGCCGATAGGTCTGAAGGATGAGAGCAGAGGAGAGAGAGTTAGCTTTAGCAGTGCGGAGCGCCTCCGTGATACAGAGAAGAGCAGTCTCAGTTGAATGACTAGTCTTGAAACCTGACTGATTTGGATCAAGAAGGTCATTCTGAGAGAGATAGCGGGAGAGCTGGCCAAGGACGGCACGTTCAGAGTTTTTGGAGAGAAAAGAAAGAAGGGATACAGGTCTGTAGTTGTTGACATCGGAGGGATCGAGTGTAGGTTTTTTCAGAAGGGGTGCAACTCTCGCCTCTTGAAGAGGAAGGGACGTAGCCAGCGGTCAGGGATGAGTTTGATGAGCGAGGTGAGGTAAGGGAGAAGGTTCCGGAAATGGTCTGGAGAAGAGAGGAGGGGTTACGTTGCGTTAAAAGAAAGACAGTAGCTGGCCTAGCTTAACCTAGAAAATCGCTCTAGACTACCACAATTATCTTTGATACAAAGACGGCTATGTAGCTAGCTGTGTAGCTAGCTACGATGCAAACAATCCAACCGTTGTTAACTGTAATGAATGAAATGAAAAATGTTGATAATACGTACCTGTGGAGGCGAAGCGGGAATGCGACGGGTTGTTGTAGTGCGGAAGTTCTTATTCGGTAGAGTTGGCTGAGCTGTTGGCTAGCTAGCAGTGTCTTCTATGTTAAGGACGACGAAAATGGTGGCTAGCTTAACCTCGGTAAATTAAGATAATCACTCTTAAAACTACACACTCTAACTACACAATTATCTTTGGATACGAAGACAGCAAAGACAACTATGTAGCTAGCTAACACTTACACTAAATCAAGTCGTTCAGTTGAGTGTAATAGTTGCTACAGTGCTGCTATTCGGGTAGACGGTGGAACGTTTGCTAGCTGGCTTAGCTGCTGGGCACGATAGCAGTGTAGACTGCGTTTAGGACGACGTAATCGATAATTAACGCAATTATTTTTTGATACAAAGACGGCTATGTAAGCTAGCTAAGAAGAAATTGCTAAGATTGACAAATCAAACCGTTGTACTATAATTGAATGTAATGAAATGAAATGTAATGAAAAGTTATACTACTGCGGACAAAGCGCAAATGCGACCGCTCGCTCACACGGAGTACCTTGAATGACACATTTCTAATTAGGACTTGAGTGCATATTGTATGTGGTTGAGATAGTGACAGTAAGAAATACTTTTTTTCTCCACTCCTGTTCCTGAGACATATGTTGTTATATTTCTCTGAAAGAAATGCATAATTCTGCAGGAGATAATATTATATTTCACATATAAATCCGAAGAGGGTGGCCAGCAGAGATAGTGGGATGGGCTGAGGGAAACTGAGGGTTGAGATGTGGAATTGGAGACAGTGGGAGTGGAGTTGCTGGGCGGGGGATAGAAATGACAGTCAAGATAAATGTTTTAAAAAATAAAGTCAAATAAAACGTAACAAAAAGTCATTTGAATGACACTTGAGGGGCAGTGTTGTTACAGTTAATGCCGGTTTTGCCTGAGGCTGATGCCGTGCAGCGTGTTTGTACAATGCAATATACACACACTCTCAAAATGCACATATGTGACCATACACGGACACACACATGTAGAAATAGTGCCATATATTGCACTAAAAACAACATATTCAGTTGGCCTCGCTGTTGTGATTTTTTGTTGTCCTTGATGTCTTTTTTGTTTTTTATGGGGGGATGGCGAATGAATTATTGTATTTATTTATTAATTTTCTCTGGGGGGGTTTGTGGGGGGGTCTTGGATGGTTGAGGGGCAGCTCTTGGGGAACTGTGGGGGGGGGGGGGGGGGGGGGATCTTGGAGGCTGGTGGGAGATCTGTCCGATGTTGCCCTTGCAGCGTTGACCCTGGTTGTTTCTGGTGGTGTCTCTCTGGATGGGAGGCTGTCAGATGACTTGTGATGTAGTTGTTGAGCGGCTTCACTGCAAGTCATTGGTATTGTTTTAAATATTAATTAACAAATTATATTTAAAAAATGTAATTACTCTACTATGAGAGGTTATAGACCTACAGTGAGTGTACATATTTCAGTTTACTATACATTTAACCCATATGAAATCCCATTAGAATATTCTGTTTATTCATAGATACAGGGATACTCATGAGCGGGATATCAAAGATACATGTAAACAGCTTATCACAAATAAGACCTTAAGCGGATATAACCTACTATCCGGAATACTGTGCGCATGTAAATGTGGTCATTGTTTAGGACCTTAGTGATTCGAGGTTCCTTTTGGTCATAGAAATGAAATGTTTTCCTTCTATTGAGACGTCTTCTCTTTTTCTTTTCTCTGTGGCCCAATGTGTTGTTGAAATATGAAATGTGTTGGTATGGACACAGCGTGTGGTTGTCTGATGCATTTCTTCTCCATCTCTTATCTCTCTCCTTCTGTCTCCCTCCTTCTTTCAGGTCCTGGCACCCATGTGAGGATACCTGGCCAGGGGTCCACTTCCCTGCCCCACTTCAAACCAGGTGAGGAGCACACGCACGGCAGCAGCACGCACGCACGCACGCACGCACGCACGCACGCAGACGCACGCAGCACACACACACACACACACACACACACACACACACACACACACACACACACACACACACACCAAAATAGGTCCAACAGTCAGAACCAGACTTTGACTCCAGTTCTACTTTGTAAACCTTGGAGGCATGCCTCTGTAGTTCACACAGTCCAGGCAGGCCTGTGAGCCAGCCGTACCATCCCTGTGCCAGATTAGAGCTACTGCTGCTGCCCTCTGGGAGCTCATTAGAGACAGACTGGACGGTGCTCGCAGATTAGTGTTGGCATGCTGGAACACACAGAGAGATAGAGGGGGAATTAGAGGAGTGACAGAGAGAGGATGATGGAGGGAGAAGAAGAGGGACAGAGGGGGAGCAGGGGTACCATGATGTGAGTGGCGTGTCTAGCTGTATCTCCTGTGACCAATTACAGAGGAACTGGGGTGTGAAACGCACACACACACACCTAATCGCATGTCCTGTGGCCATGGCTGTGGTTGGCCATAGTTCTATGTCGTCCTGCTGCCGTGGGCAGCTGTGTGAGCAACACACACTGTTCTGTCCTGCTGCTCCTGTCATCCAGACAGACCTGGCTTCAGTGTACCAGATCAGTGTACAATCTCTGTATGACAATAGGTACACACACAATACACAATTTTATTATCAGCAATTGAGGCAGTTGCCTGCTCAGATGTCCAATGCAAGACCGCCTTCCTCTCTTAATAAGTGTCCCTCCAAGCTACCTGTTTCCTCCATAAGGTGAACAATCTTTTGACTGAATCCCGGGATAGAGAAAATCTTTTATTTTCTTATTTTTGCTCTAAGGGGATGTCCAATGTCGCAATGATCTAATCTAAACAGCTGTTTCAACCCTCTCAATGTCACCATCACTCAACCACAAAGTGATCATTAGCACGTAAC
>NW_019943494.1:77245-91612 GCF_002910315.2 Salvelinus sp. IW2-2015
CTGCTTCACTACACTCCACCCCCTCTTGCCATAGCCACTCTAGCCCTGCCCCATTCTCCCTCTTCCCCTTGGACCCCAGCCAGTCTATGAGGAAATAAAATAGTGAAGAAAGAAACTGGAGGGAATGTTAATGACGGCTGCTTCTTCCCCCTCCTTTTATACTGTGCCAGGTCCTGATGAAGTTGATATGACACCATGCATCTCTCTCCCCCTCCCAATTCTCTCTCTCTCCCCCTCTCAAATTTCCTCTCCTTCCCCTCCCAATTCCTCCTCCTCCTCCCTTTTCCAATTCCTCTCTCTCCCTCCCAATCCTCTCTCCACTCCCTCTTCCAATTCCGCTTTCTCTTCCCCCTCCCAATTCCTCTCTCTCTCTCCCTCCCTCTTCCAATCCTATCTCTCTCCCCTCTCAATTCCTCTCTCTCCCCTCCCAATTCATCTTCCTCTCTCACACCCTCTTCCAATTCCTCTCTCTCCCCCCTTCCCGATTCCTCCTCCTCTCCTCCCCCCGATTCTTCTCTCTCTCTCCCCCCCCGATCGCTCTCTCCTCTCCCCCTCCCGATTCCTCTCTTCTCTCTCCCCCTCCCGATTCCTCCTCTCTCCCCCCCCAATTCCTCCTCTCTTTCTTCATCCTTGCATGAGAGCTCTTCCTCTTCCTCTTCTCTCCCCCTCCTATTCTCCCCTCTCCCTCTCCCTGTGCCCTACCCACCTCACTACTACTCTGAACATGATAGCTGGGTTAGTTTTCTCCTTCTATGTTTTTGGATCAGATCAGACATTCACGCCATCGCATCGAAGTAACATTGTAAGGTCGAAGGACACACGCATGCTGGCATTCCTCAGTTAACGGTTCGGAAGTGCTTGTGTTTTTTGTAATGGGTAAGACTACCCCCCTGTTTACATTGACTGATTCTCAGTACAGCTGTATAACCCATATAAACCCTGTGTCCACTTTTATTAGCAGCAGGAGTCTTTTGAAATACTCGGCTGACGGTGGGTTGCATGCCAGACAGAGCTTGTCAGTGTGTAATCCGCTCTGCTCTCAACATATCTCTTTGTCATAGTTCCCTATCCACAATGGACTCACACATGCTGAAAGGAAGCAGCTTCTCCCTGACTGCGTATCGGGTCTTTGCAGGAACATATGTTTTGAACACACCCACAAAGGACTTGTCCAAAATAGGTTTGTTGCTAGCCGTGTTGGTGCTGTTTGAAAGAGTCCATGCAGTGCTGCCGTCCTTGCCTTAGTTATAACCATGCATTAGTGTGGGCGGAAGCAGTGTTTACTGCTGTAGTCACACACCCAACACACACACACCACACACACACACACACACACACAACACACACACCACACACACACACACACACACCACACACACACACACCACACACACACACACACACACACATCATTACTCATGCTTTCTGCCCTCCCAGGTCCCGGCTGTGGTTTCCTCATGGAAAAACATGACGACATGAAATGGCGTCTTGCTCTGAAGATGGAATGCTTCTTTCCGCTGTGAACGTCCCGTCGACCCGGGATGTTTGATTGTCAGAGGAGATATCAATCACAGATGTGTGCTTGTTTACTCGTAGCATCTGACCTAGCTAGCTAGCCGAGTGAATCTTCCCGCTCAGGCTAGCTGACAGCATTAGCAGGCAGGAATGCACACCTATATCAGCAACARAAGCCCTTTGTTTTCTAAGGCTTTTATATCGAGGTGAAGTTCACTCAGTCAGTTATACCTGTTCGTTCCTTTGTTTCTGGCTCTGTTGTTGCTCAGACTGTAACACCTTTTATCAGGTCAAATTAGCAATGACTGATGGGATTTTTTACCTTTTTCTGTCATGCTAAAACCTGACTTGTAAACGTACACCACACCTTCTGATAATACAGTATGTTCTAGATCAATCACACAGTGACCTGTAGTAATCATTCCTGCATTACCCCACCCTTAACCTGTTTGGGATAGGGGCAGTATTTTCACGTCCACCCTTAAGCCTCAAAAGTTATGTTTCGTTTAAAATGGGAACCTACCCATTTTTACATTGAGTTCAACATCCAACATCTGTGGTGAAAATGAAGGGAGAAGAAGGCCCTACTGGAGTTAGCTAGCTGTGTTCCTCTCTGCAGAGGGGGTCTATTGAGTTCACTAGTGGAGATCTGCTCTATTCCCTCAGAGGAGGAGAGACAGGAGGAGGAACAGTGGGAGTGGGCTTCAGAGTTCCTGGCATTAGGTGGGTCTGTGATGAGAACTCAGAGGTCTCTCTCTCTTTCACATACACACACATACTGTACATGCACACACACACAGAGCTCGGTAGCTCCGGCAGAGGGAGGAATAACATCATGTTTATTTAATGGACTGCAGGCCTAATTACTGACTGACTTGGTTGTACTTTGTTATTTTTTCTGTTTCCCCTTCGGTGCTGGATGGGAGGCGGGTTCAAGAGTTCAGAACCTCCCCGTACAAACACACACGCGTCGCACGCACACGCACGTGGGGCAGTTCAATGAAAGCCTACAGGGAATTGAGAGGCTGCCTCTGTATTCACCCTCTCTGATGAAGTCTTTCATTTTTCATGGTGACTGGATCAGCCTGTGTCACGGGCCTGCCAGGGAGAGGAGGTTGTGTAGACCATGCTAACAGTCTGTTGTCTTTCTAATATGAAGACGAATGTAATGGGTGCTTATATTTACAAGTGTGTATTATACATACTGTATGTGTGAATTGGAAATTCCCCCTGAGACACCAGAGCCAGCCATTGTCAATGGCAACCCTGGAGCAATTACGTTTCAGTGCTTTGCTCAAGGGCACATCAACAGATTTTTCACCTTGTCAGCTAGGGGATTTGAACTAGCAATCTTTCAGTTACTGGCCCAGCACTCTAACCACTAGGCTACCTTCTGCCCTGTTTCTGTTACGTAGGTAGTGAACCATGCTAACTGTCTGTCTGTCTTCCCTGTAGGTTGGGCTATGTGGACCATGCTGAGGAGTTAGCCTCTAGGTTCCTCCAGTGCTTCCCAAAGAACCGTCTGTCTGCTCAGGCAGCTCTCCAGCACGAGTACTTCAGCCACCTTCCTCCACGGCTCTGGGAGATCTCAGACAGTATGTATACCTTTACTAAGATACTGGATCTCTCTCTCTCTTTATTTAGCTTTATTTCTCTCTCTCGCTCTGTTCTCTCTCTGTCTAGAGGAGTATCTGTATCCCTACATCACTCCAATGCAATGGTCTTCCCCCCTCTTTCTATGTATTTCTCCATATCTCTCACCCTCTCTTCCCCTCTWCCCCCCCCCCCCCCCCTCCCCGCACTCTCTCCATAAAGCAGTGCAACTAGTGGTTGTTGTTGTTCATGCAGAGAGATCCTCTGTTAAAAGCCCAGATGGACCTCAGTTGTCCACCTCAAGATCTGCATTTGGATGTCTTTTCCATCTTACTCACTTGTTAAGTAAAAACAGATGAGTTCTGGTAGAGCATGATCTTCTCTCTTACATTAAGAGTCTATGAGAATAAGGGGAGTGAGAATACATACTACTCTGCTCAATGCTTTGCAACATGAAGTTGTTTATGAAAGTATTGTATTAATATGAATTATGTTGATCTGGTCAGCCACGTGCTTCATTATGTTTGTGTCAGTAGCTTCAGCCACGATATCTATGATCATATGCTATCCTTTCATGTTTTTGGCATGCTATTTTTATATCTGAGAATTAAGCAATGATATCAGGCCACACCCGGCCATGATTACAGACATCTGTGTGTGTGTCCTTTGACACTATATAAACTAGTCATTGGTGTTTATCATTATACCCCGATGAAGACAGCTTGTCTGTCAAAACGTTATTAGGTTATTAAATTATTGCGTCTGAGCTCCTAGAGTGTACGGCTCTCCTTAAATTGTTTAAGTGTTCTACTCCACTTGCCAGCACCTCGCCTAAATAGGTGTGCGTTTCTTTCACCTCTAGATGAATCTGTTACCCAGTAAACTGCACCCTACTGACAAAATGCTCTTAAACGATGCCGGATGATAATTATTTTCCTGACACTGGTCAAAGACCCAAACAAGATTACTTTGAATATAGCCAAAAAGAACGTGATAAGATAATTGTATCGGAGTCCCTTTTTGACATGCCGGGGGGTAATTCTGACCTCTCGAAAGAGCTGTTAAACTTATCTAAGCGCCAGATGAGAATGCATCTACACATAGTCACACTTAGTGATTATGTGCGTCAAGGCGTTATTCCACGGGGACTCAGGTGGCAAAAAGAACCATGATTGGGACAGCGCACAGATGATTTCTGTGAGCGCTGGTGTGCCATCCTGAACAAATGCTCTATTGATTTAATGACATTAATTGTTGACCAATTGAACAATGATTTTATTCACAAATGGATAACACGATTGAAGAGAAACGCACAGCTCTGCAAGGAGCTGTTAATGATGATGGCATATTCAATGAACTGATGAAAACTAACCAAGCGCTCCAGGACAAGTTGTCTACAGAAATAAAGGAACTTAAAATCAAGAAATTCTAACCCTTCTGGAGAAACCCTGACAAGAGGTCATGCTCCTCCTCTCCATGACAGACGCAGGAGGGATGCCGCTTACTTCTATCCACCTCGTCTGACCAACGCTCTACAACCAGCGCCTCATCCGCTTCCAGTGGCAGTTTTTTATCCAACGAGAGACTGTGGCGACGGAAGCGTAGAGGTGGCCGCGGACACGCGCACCAACGAGATGCCGCACCCAACCCACACGGTCCCAGAACCCACGGGACTAAGTGTCTTCAATTTATCAAGCAAGATATTGAGCCCTGCCCATGTCTCCTTGCTTAATAAAGGGTTATATTTTGTGCCTACAACTCAGTGCAACGATTTCGATGTTAAGGTAGACATGTTTAAGTTTTTTAGAAACATCCGTTTAAGGGAATACTTTAGCTTCCCTAATCGTGATATTTCTACTGAACATGTAGGCCGCCCATTCTCCGACTCCTTTTTGATGTACGAGTTATTTTCTACCTCCATCCAATCGCAATCACTCTATTGTGACGTATTGCAGACTCGTTGAAGAAGATGTTGTTCATCTCCTTAAGAACAAACAGGAGTACATATCTTTCCATAATTTACGTAAGGATGAAAAACAAGCTTTGCTTGATTTACAATCCAATACGTCAGTCCTTACCCGCCCTGCTGATAAGGGTGGGCTGGTTGTACTCATGGATAGGGCTGTTTATGTAATTTAGTGTCATAGACAGCTGTTTGACAACACATTTTACAAGAAACTCAGAAGTGACCCCACTGCCCAATTTCAGAACACCATCTTTACTGTCCTAGATGGGTATGTAAGTTCTGGTCAGATAACCAAAAAAGAACATGACTTTTTGGCTATTCAACACCATAAAATTGCTACTTTCTATACTTTGCCGAAATTACACAAGACTGCTACAAAACCTCCAGGGCGCCCTATTGTAGCGGGCATTGATGCAGTAACAGCCCCTATTGTAGCGGGCATTGATGCAGTAACGGCCCCGCTATCAACTTTTGTTGACTTTTTTATTAGAGCACTCGCAGAACAGCTCCCTTCCTTTGTAAAGGACACCGGCAGTATGATCTCAGAACAGCTCTCCTCCTTTGTAAAGGACACCAGCAGTATGATCTCAGAAAGCTCCTCCTTTGTTAAGGCAACAGCAGTATGAATCCAGAACAGCTCCCTCCTTTGTAAAGGCACCGCAGTATGATCTCAGAACAGCTCCCTCCTTTGTAAAGGACACGACAGTATGATCTCAGAACAGCTCCCCTCTTTGTAAAGGACACGCAGTATGATCTCAGAACAGCTCCCTCCTTTGTAAAGGACACCGGCAGTAATGATCTCAGAACAGCTCCCCTCCTTTGTAAAGGACCAGCAGTATGATCTCAGAACAGCTCCCCTCTTTGTAAAGGACACCGCAGTATGATCTCAGAACAGCTCCCTCCTTTGTAAAGAACACTCAGCAGTATGATCTCAGAACAGCTCTCCTTTGTAAAGAACACAGCAGTATGATCTCAGAACAGCTCCCCTCCTTTGTAAAGAACACCGGCAGTATGTCTCAGAACAGCTCCTCCTCCTTTGTAAGAACACCGCCAGTATGATCTCAGAACAGCTCCCTCCTTTGTAAAGGACACCAGCAGTATGATCTCAGAACAGCTCCCTCCTTTGTAAAGGACACCGCAGTATGATCTCAGAAGCTCCCCTCCGTAAAGGACACCGCAGTATGATCTCAGAACAGCTCCCTCTTTTAAAGACACAGGCAGTATGTCTCAGAACAGCTCCCCTCTTTAAAGAACACGCAAGTATGATCTCAGAACAGCTCCCTCCTTTGTAAAGAACACGCAGTATGATCTCAGAACAGCTCCCCTCTTTGTAAAGGACACCAGCAGTATGATCTCAGAACAGCTCCCCTCCTTTGTAAGAAACCGCAGTATATGATCTCAGAAAGCTCCCTCCTTTGTAAGAACCAGCGTAATGATCTCAGAACAGCTCCCTCTTTGTAAAGACACAGCAGTATGATCTCAGAACAGCTCCTCCTTTGTAAAGACACCGGCAGTATGATCTCAGAACAGCTCCCTCCTTTGTAAGACACGGCAGTATGATCTCAGAACAGCTCCTCCTTGTAAGAAAACCACAGTATGATCTCAGAACAGCTCCCCTCCTTTGTAAAGACACAGCAGTATGATCTCAGAACAGCTCCCTCCTTTGTAAAGAACCAGCAGTATGATCTCAGAACAGCTCCCCTCCTTTGTAAAGGACACCGGCAGTATGATCTCAGACAGCTCCCCTCCTTTGTAAAGACACGCAGTATGATCTCAGAACAGCTCCCTCCTTTGTAAAGAACACCGGCAGTATGATCTCAGAACAGCTCCCCTCCTTTGTAAAGACACACAGCAGTATGATCTCAGAACAGCTCCCCTCCTTTGTAAAGCACCAGCAGTAGATCTCAGAACAGCTCCCTCCTTTGTAAAGAACACCGGCAGTATGATCTCAGAACAGCTCCCCTCCTTTGTAAAGAACACCAGCAGTATGATCTCAGAACAGCTCCCTCCTTTGTAAAGAACACCAGCAGTATGATCTCAGACAGCTCCCTCCTTTGTAAAGAACACCGGCAGTATGATCTCAGAAAGCTCCCCTCCTTTGTAAAGAACACCAGCAGTATGATCTCAGAACAGCTCCCCTCCTTTGTAAGAACACCGGCAGTATGATCTCAGAACAGCTCCCTCCTTGTAAAGAACACCGGCAGTATGATCTCAGCCAGCTCCCCTCCTTTGTAAAGACACCAGCAGTATGATCTCAGACAGCTCCCTCTTTGTAAAGGACACCAGCAGTATGATCTCGAACAGCTCCCCTCCTTTGTAAAGGACACGCAAGTATGATCTCAGACACAGCTCCCCTCCTTTGTAAAGGACACCAGCAGTATGATCTCAGAACAGCTCCCCTCCTTTGTAAAGGACACCGGCAATATGATCTCTATTATTGAATCTCTTGACCCTCTCCCTGATAATACTTTGTTAGTTACTTTTGATGTTGTTATACACAAATATTCCATACGAGGGCGGTATTGAAGCTATGGAACATTTTCTTCTGCAACGTGACCCCAATTAACTACCTTCCAGTGCATGCATTATAACATTGTCTGAAATAGTACTCGCACACAAGTACTTCATGTTTCTAAATGATTTCTTTATTCAGACAAAGGGTACCGCTATGGAATCCTCCATGGCTCCTAACTTTGTATGTGGGTTACATGGAGAAACATTTGTATGTCGGTTACATTTTCATTCCTCTCAAAAATGTTTTCTTGCCTAACATTATTATTTGGAAACGGTATATTGATTATATTTTTGTTCTATGGAGGGGTGATGCAAAACAGCTCCAGGCATTCCATGCTTTTCTTAACTCTTGTTCTGAGCATCTGAGATTTACTATGTAATCGAACAGATGTCAAATCAGTTTCCTTGATCTTCTGATCTTGTGTGAGGATAATGTTCTATACACTGATCTTTACAGGAAACCTACTGATCGTAACAGTTTGTTGAGGGGTGATAGTTGTCACCTGTTTCCCTTGAAAAACAGTTTGCCCTACAATTCTGTAGGAATTTGCAAAATTTGCAAAAAAAACAATCAGATTTAGACAGAAATATGGCTGAGACGCAAAGAAAATTCAAGGAGAGGGGGTACAAAATGGTCAGATTAATACTGTCATTGAGAAAATTCAAAACAAACCGAGACAGGATCTTTTTCAAGGGCAGTCTCACAAAAATAAGCATTCTTGCAACTACCCGCTATTCAAAGTGCTCTGAACAAATTAAGGGAATCATTCACAAACATTGGCACATTCTAAGATCTGATGACAGTATCGGTAATGTGTTTTCGGACCCTCTCTTGGTCGTGTTCTTGTGGGGCAGAAATCTCAGAGATCAATTGGTAAACTCTGATTTACCACCACAAAATATCCCTGCACAATGTCTATTTGCGCCCCTACTGGATGGAAACTACAAGTGTAACGGCTGTGCATAATGCAATGTCACTTACAAATGTAGATCCTTCAAACACCCCCAAACAGGGAAACAGATCCCAATCAAAGGTGTTATTTATCTTAGAACTTGCGTACCCAGTTGCGGTCCACTTTTTGGAAGTGAACCACTCGATTTCGTCCCTACGTTATATCGGCATCGAACATGTCACCCTCCCTAGGAGAGGGGGTGACCTCGACAATTTATTGTTAAAACGAGAGGCTGCCTYGATCTTTAATTTAAAGACCCTTGCTTCCCTCGGGCTCAACGTAGACTTTGATCTGAAGCCATTCTTGTGATTTTGCTTTTGTAAATGTTTGTAGGCCTACAGTATGCATTATGTACTACAGTAAGTTATTGCATCTGAGCTCCTAGAGTGTGCGGCTCTCCTTTAATTTTTCAAGATATGAAACAAGACCTCAAGGAGGCAGTCATCACATACAACAGGTATGTATATAGGCAACTACCAAAATAAAGGAAACACCAACATAGTGTATTAATAGGGCGTTGGACCACCACAAGCTACCAGAACAGCTTCAATGCACCTTGACACAGATTCTACAAGTGTCTGGAACTCTATTGGAGGGATGCGACATCATTCTTCCACCAGAAGTTCCATCATTTGGTGTTTTGTTGATGGTGGTGAAAAATGCTGTTGCAGGCGCTGCTCCAGAATCTCCCATAAGTGTTCAATTGGGTTGAGATCTAGTGACTGAGACACACACACACACACACACACACACACACACAACACACACACACACACACACACACCACACACACACACACACACCACACACACACACACACACACACACACACACCACACACACACAACCACACCACACACCCACCCCCTTTAAACCCCTATGCTCCTTTGAGACCCCTCTTTCAAAGTCACTGAGATCTCTTCTAGCCATGTTAGCCAATAATTTATAATTTTTTTTAATTTTCTTATGACAATACCCAACCTGGCATACTACATGACAGTTCAGTTGCCATAGAATCAGAACAGGACATTCAACTGTGTCATTCAGAGATGACATACTACCCATATTATTAGACTAGAAACACAGATACATACAGAGCCAATCCTATCTGTTCACCCCTCTCATCACCAGTGTCAAAGCCCAAAGCCTGTTCAGATAGTTTCATAGGAGCTGCATTGGGACCGGCTGCCAGAGACAACCCACCACAGGCTGGTCATTTTAATATGAGAATCATTCTCATTTTAAATTCCCAGATGAGGATTATTGATCTCTATTAATCCTGTTATCAGCAGGCCACAGTAGGTTGTTCTGTTAGGAGAAGCAGGAGATCTGCGGCGGTCACCGGGCTGGGAGAGATGGTGGCTCTCTTTGGCTTTTAACAACACACACCACAACACACACAACACACACACCACACACACACACACACACACACACACCACACACACACACACACACACCACACACACACACACACACACACACACACAACACATGCATATGCACACACACACACACATGCATATGCACACACACATGCAGGCATGATTGCACGCTCTCTCGTCTCTACAACACCACACACACAACACACACACACACACCACACACACACACACACACACAACACACACACACACACACACACACACACACACACACCCACACACACACAACACACACACACATAAGCAAACAACCAACACAAAGAGGCAGGCCTTTTGATTGATGAGAAGATATAGTCAAATTAAAACTGTTATACTGTATAAATGAGGTCCTTGGTGGATCAAACTGTAGCAGCAGGGAGGGAGGGAGGAATGAAAGGAGGGAGGGAGAGGATAACAATGGTGGTGGAGGAGGGGAAGCGGAGGAGAAATTACTCTGAAGAGAAGGAATAAGAGAGTAAAATGAAGGGATCATTGTTATCCTGGGTGTTAGCCTGTACGAAACAGTGGTGATGTTGTTTTGTGCAGCACGGTAGACGGCAGCAAGAGAATAGAGACTGATGGGAATGGCCAGCCCATGATACACTGGGAGTTAAATCTGACTGTCAGAACTCTAACACTAACTAACATGAGCTTTACATTCATTACAACACCACAGATATGAAGAAAGAAACATAGCACACACACAACACAGCACACAACACAACACATATGTATACACACACACACAACACATTTATACACACACACAGCGTGTTCAACATTAAAGACTGAATCTTTATTAGTGTTATCTGGCTAGGGACTGAAGGAGAACATGGTTTTATTCAGCCACAATGCACTCCGTTGTTCTAAATGTGTTGGAATTATAGAGACAATAGCTAGACAGATTTATTATGAACAATGGGAAGAATTACAGGATCATATAGACTTCCCAGTCCCGTGGGGGGGGGGGGGGGGGGGTGATTGGATTGTGACATTTAACAGAAAAACACTGTGGGAATCTGAGACAGAAGGTACTGTACAATAATATTGTCCTTGACTCGACCTTCGCTGTATTACGGACTCTGATATCTCGCTGTATTACGGACTCGGATATCTCGCAGTATTACTGACTCTGATATCTCGCAGTATTACCTGACTCTGATTATCTCGCTGTATTACGGACTCGGATATCTCGCTGGTATTTACGGACTCGGATATCTCGCTGTACTACGACTCGGATATCTCGCTGTATTACGGACTCTGATATCTCGCTGTATTACGGACTCTGATATCTCCACAGTATTACAGACTCTTTGATATCTCGCTGTATTACGGACTCTGATATCTCGCTGTATTTAGCTGACTCGGATATCTCGCTGTATTACGGACTCGGATATCATCGGCAGTATTACTGACTCTGATATCTCACAGGTATTACGGACTCGGATATCTCGCAGTATTACTGACTCTATTCTCACAGTATTACAGGACTGAATCTCACAGTATTACAGACTCTGATATCTCACAGTATTACAGACTCTGATATCTCACAGTATTACAGACCTCTGATATCTCACAGTATTACAGACTCTGATATCCTCGTCTGCTATTACGGACTCTGATATCTCACAGTATTACAGACTCTGATACTCTCTAGTATTACAGACCTGAACTCACAGTATTACAGGACTCTGATATCTCGCAGTATTACAGACTGATCAACTCACAGAGATACGAACTCTGATATCGCTAGTATTACGACTCTGATACTCTCCAGTATTGCAGGACTGATATCTCCACAGGATTTACAGACCTCTGATACTCACAGTATTACAGACTCTGATATCTCGCAGTATTACAGACTGATAAAACTTCACAGTATTACGAACTCTACTATCTCGCTGATTACAGACTCTGATATCTCGCTGTATTACGGACTCTGATATCTCTCCAGTATTGCAGTACTGATATCTCACAGTATTACAGACTCTATATCTCACAGTATTACAGACTCTGATATCTCGCAGTATTACAGACTGACATCTCACAGTATTACAGACTCTGATATCTCGCTATGTTATGGACTCGGATATCTCGCTGCATATTACGGACCGATATTCTCACAGTATTTCAGACTCTGAATATCTCGCTGTATTACGGACTCCTGATATCTGCTTGTATTACGGACTCGATACTCGCGTATTACGACTGAATCTCGCCTGTATTACAGACTCTGATATCTCGCTGTATTACGGACTCTGATATCTCGCTGTATTACGGACTCTGATATCTCGCTGTATTACGGGACTCTGATATCTCGCTGTATTACGGACTCTGATATCTCCGCTGTATTACGGACTCTGATATCTCGCAGTATTACAGACTCTGATATCTCGCTGTATTACGGACTCGGATATCTCGCTGCATTAACGGACTCTGATATCTCACAGTATTACAGACTCTGATATCTCACAGTATTACAGACTCTGATATCTCGCTGCATTACGGACTCTGATATCTCACACAGTATTACAGACTCTGATATCTCGCTGCATTACGGACTCTGATATCTCACAGTATTACAGACTCTGATATCTCGCTGTATACGGACTCGGATATCTCGCTGCATTACGGACTTCTGATATCTCACAGTATTACAGGACTCTGATATCTCACAGTATTACAGACGTCTGATATCTCGCTGCATTACGGACTCTGATATCTCACAGTATTACAGGACTTGATATCTCGCTGCATTACGGACTCTATAGCTCACAGTATTACAGACTCTGAATATCTCGCTGTATTAGCGGACTCGGATATCTCGCTGTTATTACAGGACTCTGATATCGCTCCAGTATTACTGACTCTTGATATTCTCACAGTATTACAGACTCTGATATCTCGCTGCTATTACGGACTCGATATCTCGCTGTATTACTGACTTCTGATATCTCCCACGGAAAGGAAATAAAGGATGTGAGAGAGAGTGGGGTTTTAGTTTAGTAGTTCAGTTTATAGATGTGTCCTCCAACTCATCGAAAAAGCCTTAAAGAGAGATAAACGCTCTTCATTTCAGAGTATTTTTGACTCAATCTGTAATCCTTTGACTCTAAGAGGAAACTATGAGGTTGGCTTTAATGACTGGAATAAATCACATTCTCTCACTCTTTCTCCCGTCACTCTCTTTTGTCTCTCTCTCTCTTTCTCTGCCATCACCTCACCTTTCTCTCGTCTCTCTCTCCTAAACACCCAGTGGGCTACTATCTTCACCGGGGGTTACCCAAATATCAAGCTGCCATGTGGAGCAGGTGACAGTTAATACAGAGTGAAATGTACCAGGACCAGCTCCAGCCATGCTCAAAGGACCGGTCCAGCAGCAAACACTGACCGGGGCAAGCATCGCCCCTTCAGCTAGCCAGTATGTACACCACACACCACACACACAACACACACACAACAACAACACCACCACACCACACACACACACACAAACACACACACCACACACACAACACACACACATACCACATAACACAACACCAACACAATACATTAAATGCTAATAAGAATGAAAATACACATGCTCTTCAAAAACACGATGCGCTGCCCAGCACTCCGCCCACCCAGACAAAGCAATCCACTACTTCTGGACGTTCCTGAGCTTAGAAATGGGACAAACTACTAAAAATACCTAAGTGTCTGGCCGTAGACCCTGCTAAACTTCTTTCCAACGACTCACATTAAGCATCTCTACCTGCCTTTACACTTCCCTTGATGCTCACCTCATTTGCTCACATTGTATCATAGACTTATTTTTCTAACTGTACTATTGACTGTATGTATTGTCTATTCCATGTGTTAACTCTGTCGTTGTTGACTATGTGTTGGAATTGCTATATGCTTTATCCTTTGGCCATGGTCGCAGTTGCCAAATGAGAACTTTGTGTACTCAACTAGCCTAACCTGGTTACAATATAAAATGGTAAAAATAAACAAATAATTAAAAAAATATCCAATCCAAAATTAAATCTAGAGTCGGACTTCCTATTTCTCAACACAAGCCTTCCTTCAACTCCATGCTGCCCAAAAACAATACCCTGTGTTAAAACTGAACTATACCTACCGATCCTTGACTTTAGGCAAATGTACATTTAAAAATAGCCCTCGAACACGACTCAAGCAATTGGATGCAAGTCTATCACAGTGCCATCCGTTTTTGTCACCAAAGCCCCATATGGCTCCCAAAAACCACTGCTGCGCTCTTTGGTCTGCGTCCTCCGCTACTATTCGTCCCCAAACCACCACTGGCTCCAGTTCATCTATAAGTCTTTTTGCCTAGGTATAGCTTCACCTTATCTCAGCTCACTATGTCACCATAGGCAACACAATCTCTCTCCTT
>NW_019943494.1:91637-98532 GCF_002910315.2 Salvelinus sp. IW2-2015
CGCAGTATTACTCGACTACTGACTATCGCGCAGTATACTGACTCTGATATCCTCGCAGTAGTTACTGACTCGGATATCTCGCTGTATTACGGACTCGGGGTATCTCGCTGGTATTTACGGACTCGGATACTCTCGGCTGTATTACGGACTCTGATATCTCGCTGTATTACGGACTCTGATATCTCACAGTATTAACAGACTCTCGATATCTCGCTGTATATTACGGACTCTGATATCTCGCTGTAATTACGCGACTCGGATATCTCGCTTGTATTACGGACTCGGATATCTCGCAGTTATTACTGACTCTGATATCTCACGAGTATTACGGACTCGCATATATCTCGCAGTATTACTGACTCTAATATCTCACAGTATTACAGACACTGAGATCTCACAGATTACAGACTCTGATATCTCACAGTATTACAGACTCTGATATCTCCACAGTATTTACAGACTCTCTGATATCTCACAGTATTACAGACTCTGATATCTCGCCTGTATTACGGACTCTGATATCTCACAGTATTACAGACTCTGATATCTCTCAGTATTACAGGACTCTGATATCTCACAGTATTACAGACTCTGATCGATTCTCGCCAGTATACAGACTCGATAACTCACACGAGTATACGAACTCTGATATCTCGCCTGCTATTACGGACTCTGATCATCTCTCAGTATTGCAGACTGATATCTCCACAGATTACAGACTCCTGATACTCACCAGTATTACACGACTCTGAAAATATCTCGCGACGTATTACAGACTGATAACTCACAGTATTACGAACTCTGACTATCTCGCTGTATTACAGACTCTGATATCTCGCTGTATTACGGACTCTGAATATCTCTTCAGTATTGCAGAAACTGATATCTCACAGCTATTACAGACTCTGATATCTCACAGTATTACAGACTCTGATATCTCGCCAGTATTACAGACTGCACATCCTCACAGTATTACAGACTCTGATATCTCGCTATGTTATGGACTCGGATATCTCGCTGCATTACGGACTCTGATATCTCACAGTATTACAGGACTCTGATTATCTCCGCTGTATTACGGCTCTTGGATATCTCGCTGTATTACGGACCGGATATCTCGCTGTATACGGACTCTGATATCATCCCGTGTATACAGACTCTGATATCTCGCTGTATTACGGACTCTGATATCTCGCTGCGTATTACGGACTCTGATATCTCGCTGTATTACGGGACTCTGATATCTCGCTGTATTACGGGACTCTGATATCTCGCTGTATACGGACTCTGATATCTCGCATGTATTACAGACTCTCGATATCTCGCTGTATTACGGACTCGGATATCTGCTGCATTACGGACTCTGATATCTCACAGTATTACAGACTCTGTATCTCACAGTATACAGACTCTGATATCTCGCTGCATTACGGACTCTGATATCTCAGCAGTATTACAGACTCTGATATCTCGCTGCATTACGGACCTCGATATCTCACAGTATTACAGACTCTGATATCTCGCTGTATTACGGACTCGGATATCTCGCTGCATTACGGACTTCTGATATCTCACAGTATTACAGAATCTGAATCTCACAGTATTACAGACTCTGATATCTCGCTGCATTACGGACTCTGATATACTCACAGTATTACAGACTTGATATCTCGCTGCATTACGGACTCTGATAGCTCACAGTATTACAGACTCTGATATCTCGCTGTATTACGGACTCGGATATCTCGCTGTTATTACAGGACTCTTATATCTCTCAGTATTACTGACTCTTGATATCTCACAGTATTACAGACTCTGATATCTCGCTGTATTACGGACTCGGATATCTCGCTGTATTACTGACTCTGATATCTCCTCACGGAAAGCGAAATAAAGGATGTGAGAGAGAGTGGGGTTTTAGTTAATAGTGTCAGTTTATAGATGTGTCCTCCAACTCTCGAAAAAGCCTTAAAAAGAGATAAACGCTCTTCATTTCAGAGATAATTTTGACTCAAGCTAAATCCTTTGACTCTAAGAGGAAACTATGAGGTTGGCTTAATGACGGTGATAAATCACATTCTCCACTCTTTCTCCCTCACTCTCTTTTGTTCTCTCTCTCTCTTTCTCTCTGCACTGCCACCTTTCTCTCTCTCTCTCCTCCTACCCCATGGCCTACTATCTTCACGGGCTTACCAAATATCAAGCTGCCATGTGGAGATCAGGTGACAGTAATCAGAGTGAAATGTACCAGGACCCAGCTCCAGCCATGCTAAAGGACCGGTCCAGCAGCACAACACTGACCGGGGCAAGATCATCGCCCCTTCAGCTAGCCAGGTATATGTAAACACCCAGACACACACACACACACACACACACACACACACACACACACACACACACACACACACATACACATACACACACACACATACATTAAATGCTAATAGAATGAAATACATGCTCTTCAACCGATCGCTGCCCACACCCGCCCACCCGACAAGCATCACTACTCTGGACGGTTCTGACTTAGAATATGTGGACAACTATAAATACCTAAGTGTCTGGCTAGACTGTAAACTCTCTTTCCAGACTCACATTAAGCATCTCTCTGCCTTTACCTCCCTTATCTCACCTCATTTGCTCACATTGTATATAGACTTATTTTTCTACTGTACTATTGACTGTATGTATTGTTTATTCCATGTGTAACTCTGTGTTGTTGTATGTGTTGAATTGCTATGCTTTATCTTGGCCAGGTCGCAGTTGCAAATGAGAACTTGTTCTCAACTAGCCTACCTGGTTAAATAAAAGTAAAATAAAAAATATATAAAAAAATATCCAATCCAAAATTAAATCTAGAGTCGGCTTCCTATTTCTCAACAAAGCCTCCTTCACTCATGCTGCCAAACATACCCTTGTAAAACTGACTATCCTACCGATCCTTGACTTTGGCAATGTCATTTATAAAATAGCCTCAACACTACTCAGCAAATTGGATGCAGTCTATCACAGTGCCATCCGTTTTGTCACCAAAGCCCCATATGCTACCCAAAACTGCTCTCTTTGGCTGGTCCTCGCTACATATTCGTCGCCAAACCCACTGGCTCCAGGTCATCTATAAGTCTTTGCTAGGTATAGCTCCACCTTATCTCAGCTCACTAGTCACCATAGCAACACCCACCCGTAGCACACGCTCCAGCAGGTGTATTTCACTGGTCATCCCCAAAGCCAACACCTCCTTTGGCCACCTTTCCTTCCAGTTCTCTGCTGCCATTGACTGGAACGAATTGCAAAATCACTAAAGTTGGAGACTTATATCTGTCTCACTAACTTTAAGCGTCAGCTGTCAGAGCAGCTTACCAATCGCTGCAGCTGTACACAGCCCATCTGTAAATAGCCCATCCAACCAACTACTTACCTCATCCCCATATTTGTTTTTCTGCTCTTTTGCACACCAGTATCTCTACTTGCACATCCTCATCTGCACATATATCACTCCAGTGTAAATTGCTAAATTGTAATTACTTCGCCACTATTGGCCTATTTATTCCCTTACCTCCTTACTTCATTTGCACACACTGTATACAGATTTTTCTATTGTGTTATTGACTGTACGTTTGTTTATCCCATGTGTAACTCTGTGTTGTTGTTTTTGTCGACACTGCTTTGCTTTATCTTGGCCAGGTCGCAGTTGTAAATGAGAACTTGTTCTCAACTGGCCTACCTGGTTAAATAAAGGTGGAATAAATAAATAAATAAATACACAAACACATATACACACACACATACACAAACATATACACTACCGTTCAAAAGTTTGGGGTCACTTAGAAATGTCCTTGTTTTTGAAAGAAAAGCAKATTTTTTGTCCATTAAAATAACATCAAATTGATCAGAAATACGGTGGAGCCGGTGTAGCTACGGTGTAGCCGGTGATCAGAAATACGGTGTAGCCCCGGACTGAGTACCCTCGTTGCGGGACCCGGACTGGGCACCCTCGCTGCGGGCCCCGGACTGGGCACCCTCGCTGCGGGCCCCGGACTGGGCACCCTCGCTGCGGGCCGCCGGACATGGGCCCCTCGATTGCCGGGCTCCGGACAGGAGAGACCGTCGCTGGAGGCTCCGGACTGGAGAACGTCGCTGGGAGGCTCCGGACAGGAGACCGTCGCTGGAGACTCCGGACTTGGAGACACGTCCGCTGGAGGCTCCGATCTGGTAACCGTCGCTGGAGGCTTCCGGGACTGGAGGACCGTCGCTGGAGCCTCCGGACTGCGGGAACGTCGCTGGAGCTCCGGACTGGGACCGTCGCTGGAGCTCCGGACTGGGGACCGTCGCTGAAGGACTCCGGGACTGCAGAGCCGTCGCTTGAGGCTCCGGACTGGGGACCGTCGCTGTAGGCTCCGCGGACTGCGCTGAGGCTGCTCGTTGGCGGTTTCGTGCCATGAACTCCCTCACTGGAGGCCTCGTGCCATGGATCGATAGCACTTGGACGGTTTTGCTTGCCATGGATCAGTCACTGGCAGCTACCGTGCCACTGGATCATATCACTAGAGAGGAGCTAACCCCTTAGCCATGGAAATCATCACTGGAAGGCGGTCGTGCCATGCATCATCACTGGAGGCTCTCCTTGCCAATGGACATCACTCACTGGAAGCGCTCGTTCATCGGATCCATCAACCTGGAGGGCTTCTTCGCCATGAATCATCACACTGGCAGGCTTCGTGCCATGCGATCTCACTATGAGCTTCCTTGCCATGGATCATCACTGGAAAGCAGAGACGTAACGATGATGGCAGTCCTGGTACGTGTCGGAGCTGCCACAGGGCTACACAAGGACTGGGGAGACATAGCAGGAGGCCTGTTCATAACGGCAGCAGGCACAGGACGGGCCACCAGGCTGGGAAACCAAACTACAGGAGGCCTGGTTTCTTGCAGCAGGCACAGGACTCACCCAGGCTGGGGAGACATACAGGAGGCCTGGTTCTGGGGACAGGCACAGGACTCACCAGGCTGGAGAGACATACAGGAGGCCTGGTTCTGGGGACAGGCACAGGACTCACCAGGCTGGAGAGACATACAGGCTTTGTCCTTGGCAGAGGCACCGGATACACTGGGCCGTGGAGGCGCACTGGAGGTCTCGAGCTTAGAGCTGGCACAACCCGTTCTGGCTGGATGCTCACCCTAGCCCGGCAGATGCGGGGAGCTGGGATGTAGCGCACCGGGCTGTGAACGCACACTAGAGACCAGTACGACGCTCACCACCCAAAAAGAAAATTGGGGGGGCTGCCTCTCGTGCCTGCTCCGTGACTCCTGGTAGCGAAGTCGTTCCTCCCTCGCTACTTCAGCCTGTTTCCATGGCAGGGTCTTGTTCCCTGCCATAACCTCCTCCCATGTCCAAGATGTCCTCCATTCTCTCTTCTCCCGGGCCCAGGATCCCTGCTCCTCCTGGCCACGCTGCTTGGTCCTTTGGTGGTGGTGGGAAGTTCTGTCACGGCCGTCGTAATAAGTAGACCAAAGCGCAGCGTGGTTAGCGTACATATTCCTTTTATTAGGTAATGACGCGGACAAAACAATAAACAATACAAAAAACGACCGTGAAGCTTAAGGGCTATGTGCCACAAACAAAGTTAACTTCCCACAGTGAAAGGAGGGAAAAGGGCTACCTAAGTATGGTTGCAAATCAGAGACAACGATAGACAGCTGTTCCTGATTGAGAACCATACCCGGCCAAAACATAGAAATAGAAAATCATAGAAAACAAAAACATAGAATGCCCACCCCAAATCACACCCTGACCAAACCAAAATAGAGACATAAAAAGGCTCTCTAAGGTCAGGGCGTGACAGTCTATGTTCTTTTTCCCATCATAATCTTTTATTTTTATTGGCCAGTCTGAGATATGGCTTTTTCTTTGCAACTCTGCCTAGAAGGCCAACATCCCGGAGTCGCCTCTTCGCTGTTGACGTTGAGACTGGTGTTTTGCGGGTACCATACCACCAACAAAAACCAGCTGCCWTCTGACCACTAACAGCCCTCAAAGGATCCTAAAGCTGAAGTGGTCATGATATGGTATAGTAAAGTGTAGCAGGGGATCCTGTGTAATGGCTGGTGGGTTATCTTCAGCTCTGACTGGGGAAGGAGGTGGTCCTGTTCAGYAGGGACGGGGTTCCCTATTCACCAGGCACATAAAGAGGCTGTATTTGCATGTAATGAGWGARCRGGGGGCCAGYCGYAGGGGATAATGATGMTGAAGMGGCCAGGGCCAAACTTAAGGGCCACWCCAGGGCCCCACTCACAGGATTAAACCTGCAGTTACAGACAGACAGGTGCAGGGACAGGTGCATGGGTTTAGGGATGAGGCTCTCGCTGGGTGAACACTGACTGGAGGGATGACAACCACACCCTATCATACACCGACACATGACACAGACACACACACATAACACACACACACACACACACACCCACCAACCCACACACACACACACACACACACACACACACACACACACACACACACCACACAATCATCAGCACAGCATACACACAACACAACACACAGGCACACAAGACACACACACAACACACAAACACAACACACAAATGTACACACACACACACACAGACACACACACACACACACACACACACACATACACACACACACACGACAACCACACCACACAGACACACACACACAGAACACACACACAACATACACACACGCAGACACATACAACACAACAGAACACATCCACACAGACATCAGACACACAGACACAGACACACAGAAACACACAGAACAGCACACATAGGGACAATAAGGGTACTATAAACCAGACACAGTAGTTTTTAACACACCAAACTGGGACGATGTAATCGATCTTCTCCTCTG
>NW_019943494.1:98557-105412 GCF_002910315.2 Salvelinus sp. IW2-2015
CGACGTCTGACAGAGCCCAGGGTTATGAGGGCAGTACTAATCACACCGCACCACAGACCGCACGCACGCACGCACGCACGCACGCACGCACACACACCACACACACACACACACACACACACAACACACAACACACACACACACACACACACACACACACACACACACACACACACACACAAATACATGAATTGTCTTGTATTCCAGCTGAACGATTTCTGAACGAGTGAGACGACGAAGAGGGGAGGAGGAGGAGGAGAGGGGAGAATGTGGTGTGGGGATAGAAGAGTCTTACGAGGACCTGGGGAATGTTGTGTATTATTTATAAGAGGTAGTGCAGACAAGACAGACAGACAGACACGAGAGGCAGACGGGCAGGGGTGTATTCTCCGAGGGGTTAATTCCAAGTCAGAAGTAGACAGTCTTTGTGCTGTCTAGATGGCTGCTTTCACACAGCCCACTACCTGTCTGTTATAGAACTGAATCAAGACCAGAGAGACTGACATACCTCAGACACACAGCTGTCTGTACTATCTTCAGACTGGAGAGAGAGAGCGTGAGACAGAGAGAAGGAGAGAGGGAGATATAGAGAGAGATAGTGAGGGGAAAAGAGAGGAAGACAAGATGGAGGAAGGTGGGGTGGTGAAGAGGGGGTAACAAGAGTAGAGTCATTGAACACTGGTCACTTTAATAATGTTTCCATACTGTTTTACCCACTTCATATGTATACTGCATTCTAGTCAAGATTCATCCTATATAACTACTGCTGTACACACCTTTTCTATTCATATACTGTCCATAATGTCTATACACACCATCATATACATATATATTTATATTCCGGACTCTGACATTGCTCGTTCTAATATTTCTATACTTCTTAATTCCTTTATTTACATTTTCTGGATTTGTGTGTATTGTTTTGTATTGTTAGGTGTTACTGCACTGCAATAACATCTGCAAAATATGTGTACTTGACCAATACAATTTGATTTGATTTAGAAAGAGAGGGAGCAAGCAAAGAAATAGAGACATACTGTACATGATAGGCATGTGTGTTGTTTGAAGGGGGAAGGCAGGAGAGTGAGAGAGCGAGAGAGAGAGAGAAACAGAGAGGATGAGAGCAAAATAGAAAGAGAGAGAGAGAGGGAGGAAAAAAAACAGGCCTCACAGGCTGCACATGGACAGTCATAGAAGTGTACTTCAGAGCTATACTGTATGTTTATTCATGAGTGTGCATTATTCAGGGGAATGGCTGATGCAACATTGTACCTTGCCTTTGCAATGGCTCTCTCTGTACCATCGATCCTCACGATGACCATGAAGTTCACTTTGAAGTTATTTTCGACCACCTTTAGGTTGATTTCCATTGAGTTTGTACTTCTTGCAATCAGCCTCGCAAACGTCGGTTTCATATTGCACCGTTCCGTTGGCTCAGAGGTATTACAGTCTACAGTCAGCTCTTCTCCTCATCTCCTTTCCTCATCTCCTTTCCTGGTGTCACAGAGAATGACTGGTGAAAACAAGCGTTGCATAGGCCTCCACCACATTGCTTTTAGCTGTGTTTTCACGTCTGTGCAGAGAGGAGATGAGCAGTACCTGATGTAGCAGTACCTGTCAGCAGCCAGCCAGCCAGACAGACAGACATGTGAGAGTCAGACAGACGGAGAAAGCAGCTCTGGGTCAGAAATAGGACACTATGGGCCCTCAGCATCACAATAAGACCCACAAGCGCGCTGAAGCTACAGTTAGAAGTTTACATACACTTACATGCTGACCAGACCGGACACGTCGCGTGCGCAAGCGTCGCAAAATACATTTAGAAATCCATGTTATTCAATTATTGCACCCACACTGCTCGCGCGCACCAACGAGCGTCTGCGATGCCAAGGGCTAAAATAGAACTCCTTTCTATTTTGACGCAGATCGCGCTGAAAGCCCTGCCTCTCCCACTCCTCATTGTTTATAGAAGCGCAGGTACCCATGTGTCATCTCCTCATTGGTTATACCACGTGGGTGATTGAAAGAAACTGTTTTGCCGGTCGTCGTGGTAATACTATGAAAGTTTAGATGCCGATCACCATATAAGTTCAAGATGAAAAAGCCTGGAAGGAGGAGAGATGACTAGAATTATTTGGTTGTCCGTTTTATGTGTGGATTGATTGTCGAAGTAGAGGACCTTGTGCATTTCAGGTAAAAATAACAACTCAATGTTTATATCCAGGACAAATTAGCTAGCAACAGCAAGCTAGCTAAATAGGACAAATTAGCTAGCAAGTGCAAGCTAACTAGCTAAATTGCCATACATGTTTAATGCTTTTCGACTGTCCAAATTAATGTAATTGGTTCAGAGTTTGTTTTTGATATTTTAACCTGCGTGTTGTGATCGCGTTTGGTGTGGGGGGACAAAATACATTATATGCACGATAGCGCACGCCGCGAGACGGTTTGGTTTCCATGTTAGGTTGTAGTCATTAAAACTCGTTTTTCAACCACTCCACAAATTTCTAGTTAACAACTATAGTTTTGGCAAGTCGGTTAGGACATTTATTTTGTGCATGACACAAGTCATTTTTCCAACAATTGTTTACAGACAGATTATATTACTTATAATTCACTGTATCACAATTACAGTGGGTCAGAAGTTTACATACACTAAGTCGACTGTGCTTTAAACCAGCTTGGAAAATTCCAGAAATTATGTCATGTCTTTAGAAGCTTCTGATAGGCTAATTGACATAAGAGTTTGAGTCAATTGGAGGTACCTGTGGATGTATTTCAAGGCCTACCTTCAAACTCCAGTGCTCTTTGCTTGACATCATGGAAAATCAAAAGAAATCAGCCAAGACCTCAGAAAAAAATTGTGGATCTCCACAAGTCTGGTTCATCCTTGAGAGCAATTTCCAAAGGCCTGAAGGTACCACGTTCATCTGTACAACCAATAGTACGCAAGTATAAACACCATGGGACCACGCAGCCATCATACGCTCAGGAAGGAGACGCGTTATGTTCCTAGAGATGAACGTACTTTGGTGCGAAAAGTGCAAATCAATCCCAGAACAACAGCAAAGGACCTGTGAAGATGCTGGAGGAACAGGTACAAAAGTATCTAATATCCAGAGTAAACGAGTCCTTTAACGACATAACTTGAAAGGCGCTCAGCAAGGAAGAAGCACTGCTCCAAACCGCCCATAAAAGCCAGACACGGTTTGCAACTGCACATGGGGACAAAGTCGTACTTTTTGAAGAATATCCTCTGGTCTGATGAAACAGAAATAGAACACTGTTTGCCATAAGACCATCGTTATGTTTGGAGGAAAAGGGGGAGGCTTGCAAGCGAAGAACACCATCCCAACCGTGATGGACGGGAGTGGCAGCAATCATGTGTGGGGGTGCTTTGCTGCAGGAGGGACTGGTGCACTTCACACAATAGATTGCATCATGAGGACGGGAAATTATTTGGACATATGTGAAGCAACATCTCAAGACATCAGTCAGGAAGTTAAGCTTGGTCGCAAATGGGTCTTCCAAATGGACAATGACCCAAGCATACTTCCAAAGTTGTGGCAAAATAGCTTAAGGAAAGTCAAGGTATTGGAGTGGCATCACAAAGCCTGACCTCAATCCTATAGAAAGTTGTGGGCAGACTGAAAAGTGTGTGCGAGCAAGGAGGCCTACAAACCTGACTCAGTTACACCACCTCTGTCAGGAGGAATGGGCCAAAATGTAATCCCACTTATTGTGGGAAGCTTTGTGGAAGGCTACCCGAAACGTTTGACCTAGTTAAACAATTTAAAGGCAATGCTACCGAATATTAATTGAGTGTATGTAAACTTCTGACCCTCTGGGAATGTGATGAAAGAAAAAGAAGATGAAATAAATAATTCTCTCTACTATTATTCTGACATTTCACATTCTTAAAATAAAGTGGTGATCCTAACTGTCTAAGACAGGGAATTTTTACTAGTATAAAATGTCAGAAATTGTGAAAAACTGAGTTTAAATGTATTTGGCTAAGGTGTATGTAAACTTCGACTTCAACTGTGTACCATCTGTCCTTTCGGTCCACTATGTAGAGCAGCCAGGCAGCTGTTTATGTGGCTCTCACACACATTCAGCCACACACGCTCACACAGACACACACCACACAACGTTTAGCCATGCCGCTCAGTGGCCACCTGCCTGAGGGACTCCATACCTCAGCATTGTGTTACTTGAGTCTTTGCATATGCCATACACAACCACACATACACACACACACCTGTGCACGGATTTGACGCACCAGAGCACACCTCTACCAGCAGTTTGTCATATATGTTTTGGCTTCCTGTCTTATATCCTTTTTTAAAATTTATTTTATTTATTTATTATTTATTACAAAAAACACAAAGAAGGGGTAACATTAAAGTATTAGAACATGAAGGTCAAACAATACAGCAACAATACACTATCAAACATGTATCAGTCCCATCCTTATGTGTGAGAGTGTGTGTGCATGACAGTGATATAAAATATATGTCATAGTTTCCTTTTTCATGATCCTATATCCTTTAACCTTTAACCAGCATAAACATGTTTCATCACCATCAACTAGATCCAACAGTAAAGCTCTGTACTTTAGTGTAGCATTTTGCATTTTCTATGCCATTTAAATTGTCAAAGCCCTAAAAATTGTCAAAGACTCCAGCCACCCTATTCATAAACTACGGCAAGCGGTACCGGAGCACCAAGTCTAGGTCGAAACGGCTCCTTGACAGCTTCTACCCCCTAGCAATTAGACTGCTAAACCGTTAATCAAATGGCTACCCGGACTATTTGCTTTTTTTAGCAAATATTTTCTTACTTTTTTAATAATTCTGCGTTGGTTAAGGGGTTGTAAGTAACCATTTCACGGTAAGTTCTACATCTGTTGTATTCAGCATGTGACAAATACAATTTGATTTGATTTATATAGTCTACATACAGTATATACTGTATCGTACAGAGACAACAACTGGTGTTTTTGCTTTGACAGTCTTTTTTAGGTTCACAGAATGACCTGGTAGAAAGTTTTCAGAGGGAAGACAAACTGCTTTAAAGCTGTCCCCTGCTGTGTGCCTGGGGGAGGGAGAAAGGAAGGAATGAAGAGAGGGGGTGAGGGAGGGATAGAGGGATCACCTGAGGCACTGCCTTCAGGAATGGAGAGCTTTCTGTCAAATAACCTCGCTTTGCTCTCCTCTCAGTGCTTCTACTCAACACCAATCCCTGATTCCACTGGCTGTGTCCCCTTTGGCAGACTCTCCCTTCTTTGTTTTGATTCTCTCTTCTCTCTCGCCCTCTTTTTCTCCTTCTCTCTTTCCATCTCCCTCTCTTTGTAAACTAATATGCAGTGTGAATAGAGATTGTAATACATTCCTCAGAAGTGTATTATAAATTGGCTCGGTCATTCCCTGTAGAAGGTGCATGAGTCACCAGTGTGTGGATGTGTTTTTTAAAGGCCCCATTTCCTTCTGTTAAATCTTTCACCCTTCCTTCCTGCCGTCTTTCATGGTGGTCTGAGCTGAGCTGGGAACAGTCTTTGGACCTGCGAACAGTCAGCCTTCCAAGTGTTGAAGTGGAGAGTAAAAGGGTGGTTGGAAGTTTCTCTCTGTGTGACTCAGTTTGGTGGTGCAGTATGGAGCTTGTGATTTTACTGATTCCACTAAGCTCTGAATCACTACCACCTCGGCTCCTTCATTTAGGCCTATATATAATATACTATATATAATATACTATATATAATATACTGTAGATAGCACTATTCTGTGCTGAATGTCTGAATGCTTTTATTCAGTGTAATAGAGTATTGTCTTAGTAGAAGTTGGTGCATTAATTACTCATTCAAACATTTCTTTCTTTTCTCTTGTAAAATAATGTTCTTGACCTTCTGTACAAACACTTGGTTTGTTACATTTTAATGTCAGTCATGATTTGATTTCCAACCATATTTCTTTTTCTGTTTATCCACATTCTGTGCCCCATCATACCTAACACATCTAACTGTGAGTCTCTCCCCCTCTCCTCTCCTCTGCTCCCCTCTCCTCTCCTCCTTGTTCCCTCTCTATCTTACCGCACTATAACTCTCATTAGCCATCAGTTCACACCCTCTCCCTCTTGCGCACTCTCTCTCTCTCTATTCCCTCACTTTATCTCTACTGAGTTCTCCCTGTCTTCTCTCTCACTGTAATTATTTATTTCACTTACTCTCTCGCTCCTTTTCCATCTCTCCCCCTCTGCTCCTCCTCTTTCCCTCCCTCCCCCCTTCTCTCTGGTGCTGTGGTTGAGAATCTTTCTCTCTCTCTCTTCCCTTTGCCCTCTCTAGTGTGAGAGTAAAGCTCTTTCTTTCTTCGGGCCTGTTTGATTGACAGGCTTGGGGATTGGATCTGATGAGCCACGCTCTCTCACAGGGTCAAGGAGCCTAGTTAGCAGGAGTTGTCAGAGAGAGGAAGAAGAGAGAGAGCGAAAAGAGAGAGGGATGAGGGGGAGAGGGTTCAGGACTCCCCCGGGCAGGTGTTCATCTCAGCAAGACAGCCCCCCCACCACACACACACACACATACACGCACACACACTCCCTTTCCTCACACCTCCCCCAGCTTGTCTCAGGAAGATGGGGCAGGCAAGCAGAGAGAAGGGGTGATAGAGCCCTACAGGGAGACGTGGGAATTGATTTCATGTGTAATTTGTTTATCATTAGAGGGGACAAATGCCATCCACCTTTGAGGGGGAGGGGGAGCAGAGGAGGAGAGAGAGGGAGGAGAGGCGGAGGAGAGAGAGGGAAGAGAGGGGGAGGAGATCTGACTCTGGATCTCTCTCTCATTACCATAAGCTCCCTTCA
>NW_019943494.1:106408-115811 GCF_002910315.2 Salvelinus sp. IW2-2015
GCTGTACACACCTTTTCTATTCATATACTGTCCATAATGTCTATACACACCATCATATACATATATATTTATATTCCGGACTCTGACATTGCTCGCTATATGTATGTTTCTATATTTCTTAATTCCTTTATTTAATATGTGTACGCGACCAATACAATTTGATTTAGAAAGAGATGGAGCAAGCAAATAAATAGAGACATACATGATAGGCATGTGTGTTGTTTGACGGGGGAGAGACAGAGAGACAGGCTACACATGGACAGTTATAGAAGTGTACTGCAGAGCTATACTGTATGTTTATTCATGAGTGTGCATTATTCAGGGGAATGGCTGATGCAACATTGTACCTTGCCTTTGCAATGGCTCTCTCTGAACCATCGATCCTCACGATGACCATGAAGTTCACTTTGAAGTTATTTTCGACCACCTTGTGGTTGACTTCCATTGAGTTTGTACTTCTTGCAATCAGCCTCGCAAACGTCCGTTTTCAAGTTCAAGTTTCATATTGCACCGTTCCATTGGCTCAGAGGTAATAGTCTACATTAAGCTCCTCTCCTCATCTCCTTTCCTCATCTCCTTTCCTGGTGTCACAGAGAATGACTGGTGAAAACAAGCGTTGCATAGGCCTCCACGACATTGCTTTTAGCTGTGTTTTCACATCTGTGCAGAGAGGAGATGAGAAAGGTATTGGGATGCAGACTGTAGCAGTACCTGTCAGCAGCCAGACAGACAGACACAGACACAGACAGACAGACAGACACAGACAGACAGACAGACAGACAGACAGACAGACAGACAGACAGACATGTGAGAGTCAGACAGACAGAGAAAGCAGCTCTGGGTCAGGAAGAGGACACTATGGGCCCTCAGCGTCACTATGTCACTTTGAAGATAAGACCGACAAGCGTGCCGAAGCTATAGTGTCTGTCCTGTCTGTCCACTATGTAGAGCAGCCAGGCAGCTGTTTATGTGGCTCACACACACATGCAGCCGCACATGCTCACACAGACACACACACACAACGTTTAGCCATGCCTGCTGTGGCCACCTGCCTGAGGGNTCAATAAAGAAAGACAAAAAGTCAAAAGTCTCTCTCTCTCTCTCTCTCTCTCTCTCTCTCTCTCTCTCTCTCAATTCAGCCTTTCAGCCTTTCTCAATAGCAAGGCTATGCTCACTGAGTCTGTACATAGTCAAAGCTTTCCTTAAGTTTGGGTCAGTCACAGTGGTCAGGTTTCTACCACTGTGTACTCTCTGTTTAGGGCCAAATAGCATTCTAGTTTGCTTTGTGTTTTTGTTCATTCTTTCCAATGTGTCAAGTAATTATCTTTTTGTTTTCTCATGATTTGATTCCGGTTTAATTGTGTTGCTGTTCTGGGGCTCTGTGGGGTCTGTTTGTGTTTGTGAAAAGAGCACCAGGACCAGCTTGCTTAGGGGACTCTTCTCCCGGTTCATCTCTCTGTAGGTGATGGCTTTGTTATGGAAGGTTTGGGAATCGCTTCCTTTTAGGTGGTTGTAGAATTTAACAGCTCTTTTCTGGATTTTGATAATTAGCGGGTATCGGCCTATTTCTGCTCTGCATGCATTATTTGGTGTTCTACGTTGTACACGGGGGATATTTTTTGCAGAATTATGCATGCAGAGTCTCAATTTGGTGTTTGTCCCATTTTGTGAATTCTTGGTTGGTGGGCGGACCCCAGACCTCACAACCATAAAGGGCAATGGGTTCTATAACTGATTCAAGTATTTTTAGCCAGATCCTAATTTGTATATCGAATCGTATGTTCCTTTTGATAGCATAGAATGCCCTTCTTGCCTTGTCTCTCAGATCATTCACAGCTTTATGGAAGTTACCTGTGGTGCTGATGTTTAGGCCAAGGTATGTATAGTTTTTTGTGTGCTCTAGTGCAACGGTGTCTAGATGGAATTTGTATTTGTGGTCCTGGTGACTGGACCTTTTTTGGAACACTTTTATTTTGGTCTTACTGAGATTTACTGTCGGTTCCCAGGTCTGGCAGAATCTGTGCAGAATATCTAGGTGCTGCTGTAGCCCTCCTTGGTTGGTGACAGAAGCACCAGATCATCAGTAAACAGTAGACATTTGACTTCAGATTCTAGTAGGGTGAGGCCGGGTGCTGCAGACTGTTCTAGTGCCCTCTCCAACTCATTGATATATATGTTGAAGAGGGTGGGGCTTAAGCTGCATCCCTGTCTCACCCCACGGCCCTGTGGGAAGAAATGTGTGATTTTTGCTTATTTTTTTATTTTATTTTTATTTATCCGTTATTTCATTTTAACCGCACACTTGTTGTTTGTGTACATGGATTTTATGTTTTATGTTTTTCCCCCAACACCACTTTCCATCAATTTGTATAGCAGACCCTCATGCCAAATTGAGTCGAAGGCTTTTTTGAAATAAACAAAGCATGAGAAGACTTTGCCTTTGTTTTGGTTTGTTTGTTTGTCAATTAGGGTGTGCAGGGTGAATATGTGGTCTGTCGTACGATGATTTGATAAAAAGCCAATTTGACATTTGCTTTCACTGAGGAAATGTACCAGTCTGCTGTTAATGATAATGCAGTGGATTTTCCGAAGGTTGCTGTTGACGCATATCCCACGGTAGTTATTGGGGTCAAATTTGTCTCCACTTTTGTGGATTGGAAGGATTAGTCCTTGGTTCCAAATATTGAGGAAGATGCCAGAGCTAGGGATGATGTTAAAGAGTTTTAGTATAGCCAATTGGAATTTGTTGTCTGTATATTTGATCATTTCATTGAGGATACCATCAACACCACAGGTCTTTTTGGGTTGGAGGGTTTTTATTTTGTCCTGTACTTCATTCAAGTTAATTGGAGAATCCAGTGGCTTCTGGTAGTCTTTAATAGTTGATTCTAAGATTTGTATTTGATCATGTATATGTTTTTGCTGTTTGTTCTTTGTTATAGAGCTAAAAGGATTGGAGAAGTGGTTTACCCATACATCTCCATTTTAGATAGATCATTCTTTGTGTTGTTGTTTGTTTAGTGTTTTCCAATTTTCTAGTCTATGGATTCTTCAATTACATTGAGCTGATTTCTGACGTGCTGTTCCTTCTTTTTCCATAGTGTATTTCTGTATTGTTTTAGTGATTCACCATAGTGNTCTGTCTGTCATATATGTTTTGGCTTCCTGTCCTATATCCTTTAACCAGCATCAACATGTTTCATCACCTTCAACTAGAGCCATCAGGAAAGCTCTGTACTTTAGCGTAGCATTTAGCATTTTCTATACCATTTAAATTGTTAAAGACTCCAGCCACCCTAGTCATGAACTACTGTCTTTTTTGGGTTCACAGAATGACCTGGTAGAAAGTTTTCAGAGGGAAGACAAACTGCTTTAAAGCTGTCCCCTGCTGTGTGCCTGGGGGAGGGAGAAATGAAGGAATGAAGAGAGGGAGTGAGGGAGGGATAGAGGGATCACCTGAGGCACTGCCTTCAGGAATGGAGAGCTTTCTGTCAAATAACCTCGCTTTGCTCTCCTCTCAGTGCTTCTACTCAACACCAATACCTGATTCCACTGGATGTGTCCCCTTTGGCAGACTCTCCCTTCTTTGTTTTGATTCTCTCCTCTCTCTCGCCCTTTTTTTCTCCTTCTCTCGCTCCATCTCCCTCTCTTTGTAAACTAATATGCAGTGTGAATAGAGATTGTAATAAATTCCTCAGGAGTGTATTATGAATTGGCTCGGTCATTCCCTGTAGAAGGTGCATGAGTCACCAGTGTGTGGATGTGTTTTTTAAAGGCCCCATTTCCTTCTGTTAAATCTTTCACCCTTCCTTCCTGCCGTCTTTCATGGTGGTCTGAGCTGAGCTGGGAACAGTCTTTGGACCTGAGAACAGTCAGCCTTCCAAGTGTTGAGGTGGAGAGTAAAAGGGTGGTTGGAAGTGTTCTCTGTGTGACTCAGTTTGGTGGTGCAGTATGGAGCTTGTGATTTTACTGATTCTACTAAGCTCTGAATCACTACCATTACAGCTCCTTCATTTAGGCCTAAATATAATATACTATATATAATATACTGTATATAATATACTGTAGATAATATACTATATACAATATACTATATATAATATACTGTAGATAATATACTATATATAATATACTGTAGATAATATACTATATATAATATACTATATATAATATACTGTAGATAATATACTATATATAATATACTGTAGATAATATACTATATACAATATACTATATATAATATACTGTAGATAATATACTATATATCATATACTGTAGATAATATACTATATATAATATACTGTAGATAATATACTGTAGATAATATACTGTAGATAGCACTATTCTGTGCTGAATGTCTGAATGTTTTTATTCAGTGTAATAGAGTATTCTATGTGCTGAATGTCTGAATGTTTTTATTCAGTGTAATAGAGTATTGTCTTAGTAGTTGGTACATTAATTACTCATTCAAACATTTCTTTCTTTTCTCTTGTAAAATCATTTTCTTGACCTGTAAAATCACTTGATTTGTTACATTTTAATGTCAGTCATGATTTGATTTCCAACCGTATTTCTCTTTCTGTTTATCCACATTCTGTGCCCCATCATACCTCACTGTAAAACATCTAACTGTGAGTCTCTCCCCCTCTCCTCTCCTCTGCTCCACTCTCCTCTCCCCCTCTCCTCTCCTCTGCTCCACTCTCCTCTCCTCCTTGTTTCCTCTCTATCTTACAGCACTGTAACTCTCATTAGCCGTCAGTTCACACCCTCTCTCTCTCTCTCTCTCTCTCTCCCTCGCTCTCTCTCTCTCTATTCCCTCACTTTATCTCTCCTGAGATCTCCCTGTCTTCTCTCTCGCTATAATTATTTATTTCACTTACTCTCTCGCTCCTTTTCCATCTCTCCCCCTCTGCTCCTCCCTCCCTCCCCCCTTCTCTCTGGTGCTGTGGGTGAGTATCTTTCTCTCTCTCTCTCTTCCCTTTGCCCTCTCTAGTGTGTGAGAGTAAAGCTCTTTCTTTCTTCGGGCCTGTTTGATTGACAGGCTTGGGGATTGGATCTGATGAGCCACGCTCTCTCACAGGGTCAAGGAGCCTAGTTAGCAGGAGTTGTCAGAGAGAGGAAGAAGAGAGAGAGCGAAAAGAGAGAGGGATGAGGGGGAGAGGGTTCAGGACTCCCCCGGGCAGGTGTTCATCTCAGCAAGACAGCCCCCCCACCACACACACACACACATACACGCACACACACTCCCTTTCCTCACACCTCCCCCAGCTTGTCTCAGGAAGATGGGGCAGGCAAGCAGAGAGAAGGGGTGATAGAGCCCTACAGGGAGACGTGGGAATTGATTTCATGTGTAATTTGTTTATCACATACCATGCCATCCGCCAAATGCCAAATGCCATCCGCCTTTGGGGGGGAGAGGGGGAGAAGGAGAGAAGCAGAGGAGGAGAGAGAGGGAGGAGAGGCAGAGGAGGAGAGGGAGGAGAGGGGGAGGAGAGAGAGGGAGGAGAAGGAGGAGAGAGGGAGAGGAGATCTGACTCTGGATCTCTCTCTCATTACCATAAGCTCCCTTCAGAGCTCCTCCAGTTGTAGGAATGTTTTTCACTTGCTCCCTCTCTCTCGCTCTCTCTTTCTCTGTTTCTCACCCTCTCTCGCTCTCTCTTTCTCTGTTTCTCACCCTCTCTCGCTCTCTCTTTCTCTGTTTCTCACCCTCCCTCTCTCCAGCTCCAGCTCCCATCCCTGTCTTTATCTCTCTCTCGTAGTATCTGACAGTAGTTCATATTGTTGAGCTCAGCCTCTAAATAAGATAACCTCTGGAGATGTGATATTAATGACGAAAACGAAGAAATGCGTGCTTGTGCGCGTGCTGTGTGTTGTGTGTTGTGGGTGGTGCGTGTTGTGGTGTGTGTGTGTGTGTGTGTGTGTGTGTGTGTGTGTGTGTGTGTGTGTGTGTGTGTGTGTGTGTGGTGTGTGTGTGTGATGTGTGTTGTGTGTGGTGTGTGTGTGTGTGTGTAGTGGAGGGGTGGGTGGGTGGGTGGAGTGGGTGGGTGGGTGGGTAGGGTGGCGTGGGTGCGTGACATGCGTGCGTAGCTGGTGCGATGCGTGGCTGCGATGCTGTGCGTGGACGTGCGTGCGTGCGTGCGTGCCGTGCCTGCTGCGTCCGTTGCGTTGTGCCGTGCCGTTGACGGGCTGCGTGCGTCGCGTGCTTCTGCGGGCGGCGGTGCGATGCGTGCTGTGCGTGCGTGCGTGGTGACGTCGTGCGTGCTGCGTGCGTTGCGGGTGGGATGGTGGGTAGGTGGCCGTGGATGTGCGTGCGTGGGTGCGTGTGTGTGTGGGTGCGTGTATCGGTTGGGCTTTGTGCTGTGTGTGGTAGTGTTTGTGTGTGTGCATCCATGCATGTGTGTGTGTGCATGCGTTCCTGGATGAAGACAGTGGTGATTATGAGCTCAGATGGCTCAGCACCCGTCCTTGTCGGCCTACCAGATGGTGTTATCCTTATTCAGGAAGTGAATTGGACGCATATAAAGAAAAGCTCTGCAATTTACTCCCCTCTTAATTTTTTATAAAATGGCAAGTTATTGCTTTAAAACACCCGCCATCCTTATTTATTTCCCAGGAGGAAAGGCAGAGAAACAGAAATAAAGCATAGGTTGAGAGTATATGTCCCAGCAGCCTGGTGGAAGCCGACACACTGGTAAACAAAATCACATTCAGGTTCTGGAGAGAAAGGACTTGTATTGTGCACAGTATGAACACATAACACACTACACCTCTCTCTCTCTCGTTCTCTCTCACCGTCTCTCTCTCTCTTTCCTTCTATCTCCCTCCCTCTCTGTCTCTCTATATATCTCGCCCCCTCTCTCTTTCTCCCTCCCTCTCTCTCTCCCACCCCTCTCTTTCTCCCAACATATGTGCCTCTCTAATGAGCATAGCATACATAGCTTTTCTTCTTTTTTTCTTTCACTTTTCTTTTTGTTTCTCAAAAAAATGGTGTTGTGTGAAGGAGCCAACAGCTTCACCAGCTCCTCATCCAGCAGCAGCAAAAGTCTCAGTGGTTCCTTTTTGTTCCCCTCTGCTCACTAAAACTGGGTTAAATGAAAGTTGTCTAATTAAAACTTGGCCTGTCTTCCATCTTCCATTGATGTGTTTGMTGGGAAGAATCTGTTAATGCTACTTAGAGAAGATGAGTTTCCCAAATTGACATACAGTATATGTCAACATAGAATGGGGGTGATAATAGACGGGACCTCTGTATTTTGTGTGTGTGTTTGCGCACGTGTGTGTGTGTGTTGTGTCAGTGAGTGTGTATGCAAGTGTTATGTAAGAGGGAAGAGAGCAGAGTGTTCTCCCATGTGAGACTTCTGACATGTTTTTGGTTTGTGTTTCCACTGGAGTTGTGCATATGTCAGACTGGGAGACAGGTTGGCTGTGTACGGGCCAATTACCTTGACGAGATAGCAGGTCGAAAATACCGGGAGAAAAGAGAGGGAGGGAGGGAGGAAGAGAGAGAGAGAGAGAGAGAGCAGGTGTCAGGTCTCCTCACTAAATATGCACAACAGCCTAGCGCCCCAGCCAGCCTAGAGCAGAATGCAAATATATCCAATGTGCAGCCAACCTCTCACACCCACAACTTCTCAAAGACACTTTCATATTAGTGACATCTAACTCTGATTCACAGAAAGTAAATCTTTTCCCAGTTACGTCATTCCCCTCCAAAGAACCATAGAGACCCTTCTATATTCTTAACATTCTCATGTACATCATATATAAAAGACAGATTCATAGCAGATCTCACACAGGGATAATCCACTACAGTGACTCATTGTTCTAAGGACTTGTAGCTGAAGTTGAGGAGCGGGAACTGAAGACCACTAGCTCTATACCATACGGCTGCTGTGATGTGAAGGGTCTGGCTGGTCAGTTTGAAGCACGAAGTCAGCAGGAAGGAGGGAGACCCGTATGGATCTGGACATCACTCACAAATTAGAGCCCCAGCAGGGAGTCTCCATGGTAACGCCGCATGGCCACACTGTAGCTGTGTGGATCGGAGGGTTGGAACACTGGTTCTTGTTATGCATCAAGCTCTACATATCTCTCATGAGAGATTGATAGAGAGAGTGAGAGAGTGAGAGGAAATGAAATACATGTGAGATGAAATGAAATGAAAGAGATGTGTGTTGGAGGAGAGAGGTGGCAGGGGATCTGGGGCACTCCGAAAATATTATTTTCACTAATACCTTTCTATAAAGTCTGACTTGGTTGACCTGCCCCTGGAGTGAGATAAGTCTACTAATGGTTTATAGTGACAGGATATTGATTTGCTAGCATGAGCCCAGATTTTCCTTGAAAGTGTGAGGTGTGTGTGTGTGTAGGATTTGTGAATAGGCCCTTTTGTATACTGGTAGCATGAAACTATAAAACGACCTATGGTTGCTCGGCTTGACGTAAATGAGTAGACACAACAAAGTTAATCACATAAGATTTTGAAATGGTTGTGTGAATGACATATTGTATTGATGCTGTTTCTGTGCAGCGGTTKCAGTGTGATTCTCCAGGTAGTGAGGTCATAGCATCGACACCGTGTGACAGGAGAAGAGCTTTATCATGGCCGTGCAGCTTGGGCTGGTACACTGTCTGTCTGTGACAACACATGGTGGCAGCTGTGGCCCTGTGTTCCCTCTGCGTCTGTCTGCAACACAACACATGGACGCCTCTCCAAAACCACTTCAATGTCCTCCCTCCTTTCTCTTGCTGTCTCTCTCCCTCCTTTCTTTCTCTCTAAATCTCTGTTTTGCTGCTTTTTAAAGATACATTTGATGTTTCAGTGTGTGTATATCTGTTTTTAAGCTCCTTTAAGCGTTTCACAAAGCTGAGCAAAACACAACCTGTGTGTCACTCAAAGCCTGGTCTCAGATATGGTTGTGCTTTCTTGCCAGTTCCTATGATGATTGTCACATAAAGGCCTGAGACCAACTCTATCTGTGTATTCTGTCAGAGAGAACCTAGGTGAATGAGTTCAGTGCAGCACCCTYGAGTTGTTTAACTGAATGCTCGGTTGTGGGGTTGAKCTGACCTGGACTTCATGTCTCTCTCTATGAGACTATCTATGAGCCTGGCAGGTTGTATGGACAGTTGTATGAGTGTCCTGGTGAGGTGTTACACAGTGGAGTTTCTCCAGGCTAAATGCAACACGTCACCTTCCTGTTGTCGCCCCTCGCTCCCTTCCTCCAGACCCTTTCAACTCTTCCCAGGGTCCAGTCTGAGCCTGCCTGCATGCCTGGGGTTCACTCTTCCAATGGGTTCACTCTCCCATACAATCCTTTCACACTACTCAATAGCCCCTCTCCCTTTCTTTCTCCCTTGTTTCTTTCTCTTCTCTCGTCTGTCTTTCTCCCTCCCTCTCCCC
>NW_019943494.1:121331-127827 GCF_002910315.2 Salvelinus sp. IW2-2015
GAGAGAGAGCAGGTGTCAGGTCTCCTCACTAAATATGCACAACAGCCTAGCGCCCCAGCCAGCCTAGAGCAGAATGCAAATATATCCAATGTGCAGCCAACCTCTCACACCCACAACTTCTCAAAGACACTTTCATATTAGTGACATCTAACTCTGATTCACAGAAAGTAAATCTTTTCCCAGTTACGTCATTCCCCTCCAAAGAACCATAGAGACCCTTCTATATTCTTAACATTCTCATGTACATCATATATAAAAGACAGATTCATAGCAGATCTCACACAGGGATAATCCACTACAGTGACTCATTGTTCTAAGGACTTGTAGCTGAAGTTGAGGAGCGGGAACTGAAGACCACTAGCTCTATACCATACGGCTGCTGTGATGTGAAGGGTCTGGCTGGTCAGTTTGAAGCACGAAGTCAGCAGGAAGGAGGGAGACCCGTATGGATCTGGACATCACTCACAAATTAGAGCCCCAGCAGGGAGTCTCCATGGTAACGCCGCATGGCCACACTGTAGCTGTGTGGATCGGAGGGTTGGAACACTGGTTCTTGTTATGCATCAAGCTCTACATATCTCTCATGAGAGATTGATAGAGAGAGTGAGAGAGTGAGAGGAAATGAAATACATGTGAGATGAAATGAAATGAAAGAGATGTGTGTTGGAGGAGAGAGGTGGCAGGGGATCTGGGGCACTCCGAAAATATTATTTTCACTAATACCTTTCTATAAAGTCTGACTTGGTTGACCTGCCCCTGGAGTGAGATAAGTCTACTAATGGTTTATAGTGACAGGATATTGATTTGCTAGCATGAGCCCAGATTTTCCTTGAAAGTGTGAGGTGTGTGTGTGTGTAGGATTTGTGAATAGGCCCTTTTGTATACTGGTAGCATGAAACTATAAAACGACCTATGGTTGCTCGGCTTGACGTAAATGAGTAGACACAACAAAGTTAATCACATAAGATTTTGAAATGGTTGTGTGAATGACATATTGTATTGATGCTGTTTCTGTGCAGCGGTTCCAGTGTGATTCTCCAGGTAGTGAGGTCATAGCATCGACACCGTGTGACAGGAGAAGAGCTTTATCATGGCCGTGCAGCTTGGGCTGGTACACTGTCTGTCTGTGACAACACATGGTGGCAGCTGTGGCCCTGTGTTCCCTCTGCGTCTGTCTGCAACACAACACATGGACGCCTCTCCAAAACCACTTCAATGTCCTTCCTCCTTTCTCTTGCTGTCTCTCTCCCTCCTTTCTTTCTCTCTAAATCTCTGTTTTGCTGCTTTTTAAAGATACATTTGATGTTTCAGTGTGTGTATATCTGTTTTTAAGCTCCTTTAAGCGTTTCACAAAGCTGAGCAAAACACAACCTGTGTGTCACTCAAAGCCTGGTCTCAGATATGGTTGTGCTTTCTTGCCAGTTCCTATGATGATTGTCACATAAAGGCCTGAGACCAACTCTATCTGTGTATTCTGTCAGAGAGAACCTAGGTGAATGAGTTCAGTGCAGCACCCTYGAGTTGTTTAACTGAATGCTCGGTTGTGGGGTTGAKCTGACCTGGACTTCATGTCTCTCTCTATGAGACTATCTATGAGCCTGGCAGGTTGTATGGACAGTTGTATGAGTGTCCTGGTGAGGTGTTACACAGTGGAGTTTCTCCAGGCTAAATGCAACACGTCACCTTCCTGTTGTCGCCCCTCGCTCCCTTCCTCCAGACCCTTTCAACTCTTCCCAGGGTCCAGTCTGAGCCTGCCTGCATGCCTGGGGTTCACTCTTCCAATGGGTTCACTCTCCCATACAATCCTTTCACACTACTCAATAGCCCCTCTCCCTTTCTTTCTCCCTTGTTTCTTTCTCTTCTCTCGTCTGTCTTTCTCCCTCCCTCTCCCCTCCCCCCTCTCCTAGTCTCTTAGTCTGTTTAGCAGTATGTCACTGGTTTTTTGTTGAGAGCTGTTGTGTGCATGTGTGTGTGCGGTGCGTGTGCGTGTGGGTCCATTTAGAGCTGATGTGTGTGATGTGTTTCACTGCGGCTGGTCTTGTCTGGCGCGTCGCGGAGGAGCGTCACTCTCCCACGGGGAAGGTCGCGGTGGCACTGTAGACCTCCGGCTGTTTGTTTTGTTCCTCTGGGCTTCCCACTGGCTGGCATGGCAGGCCCATACACCATGTCTGTTGTGTTGGGACTGTGTTGTCATGTATCTGGAGCTGTGTCACCTGTGTTAGCGCTAAATGCTAACACTTTGGATGTGTTGGACCAGTGTTGTTGTAGGATAGTGTTAGTGGCGCTAAATGCTTAAGTTTTTGATGTGTTAGACTGCTGTTGCTCTGGGTACTGTAATGCTGTGGATGAATACCACTGTGATCAGAGAGAGGGAGAGTGTCCACTGTTGTAGACTGTTAGTTGTATACAGTGTTACTACAAGTTATTTTAAATGAATGAGAGAGAGTGTCCACTGTGTTACTACAAGTTATTTTAAATGAATGAGAGAGAGAGAGTAAACTACAAACTATTATAAACACATGAAAACTTTGCAAAGAAGATAATCTCCAACATTTTTACCAGTCTCGCTCATTTTCCTTAGTTTTCCTGCTGGCAGAAAAACATACACATTTTGCAAATTTATTTGTTCTGTATAGGAAACATTCAACCTGTCCTTAAGAGATGACAAAGTATTCTCTCTCTCGCTCTCGTGCTCTTTCTCCCTCTCTTTCTGTCTGTCTCTTTCTCACTTTGTCTGTCTTGTCTCTGTCTCTCTCTCTGTCTCGTCTTTGTCTGTCTCTTTTTCTCGCTCTCTCTATCTGTCTCTCTTTCTCTCTCCCCCCTCTCCCTCTCTTTCTCTCTCCCACCTCTCCCTCTCTATCTCAATTTAAATTTAAGGGGCTTTATTGGCATGGGAAACATATGTTTTACATTGCCAAAGCAAGTGAAATAGATAATTAACAAAAGTGACAGCCAGGTCAAGAGTCTGTACATAGACAAAGATTTCCTTAATTTTGGGTCAGTCACAGTGGTCAGGTATTCTGCCACTGTATACTCTCTGTTTAAGGCCAAATAGCATTCTAGTTTGCTCAGTTTTTTGTTAATTATTTCCAATGTGTCAAGTAATTCTCTTTTTGTTTTCTCATGATTTGGTTGGGTCTAATTGTGTTGCTGTCCTGGGGCTCTGTGGGGTCTGTTTGTGTTTGTCAACAGAGCCCCAGGACCAGCTTGCTTAAGGGGCTCTTCTCCAGGTTTATTTCTCTGAAGGTGATGGCTTTGTTATGGAAGGTTTGGGAATTGCTTATTTTTAGGTGGTTGTAGAATTGAACATCTCTTTTCTGGATTTTGATAATTAGCGGGTATCACCTCTCTCTCTCTGGGCTGAAATATTATGTTAACGAACAGCGGCGGGGGCGTGGCCACATGGCCTCTAATAAGTGGATCATGGAGAATGTGAATGAAGCAACGACAGGCGAGGCAAAAGACACATTCATCCCTACACACACAATACACAAACACACACACACACACACATACACATACACATTCAGCCCTCCACTCAGCACAGCACAGCACAATACCGAGCAGTACCTTAATTAAACCTTACCCAGCTGCATGAATAATGCAGCGAATGGTTCCCTCCCTCAATCCTCAGAAAGAAAGTCTCCCTTTCTACTGCTTACCAACCAGCCAGCCAGCCAGGCAGCCAGCCAGCCAGGCAGCCAGGCAGCCGGGTAGGCTGCATTCACTTATCTCACTGTGCTGCATTCATCTTATCTCACTGTGCTGCATTCATCTTATCTCACTGTGCTGCATTCATCTTATCTCACTGTGTTTCAGGAATACATTAAAAGCATTCCACCGTACGGCTCCAACCAGGGATTTCTGGTCATTTCCACCAGCAGCCTGCCTGGAACATCTCATGTTTATTTGCTGTGCTGTTTTTTCTCCTATGTATGTAGGGTTGAAATTAGAACGTTGTTTATGAGAGATAATGTAGGGGTTTTAAGATCAGTCACAGTGTAGTATGGCTCCCTGGTTGTCTTAGCGGGCCTAGTCTCAAACGGTGGTTACTGATAGTTTTATCATTCTGCTGAGTAAAAGTTAACTTTATGAAATTCTTCTATTAACAGACAGTATGATGTTTTTAGGCTATGTGCCCTAGCAGTAACGGCATGTCCCCGCACTATAGTATAAGACTAGAATATCCCTACACCGGAGTATGCCCACCCTAAGTATAAGACTAGTCTCCCAACACTAGAGTATATCGACTAGAGTATCCCCACACTAGAGTATCCCCACACCAGGAATATCCCCACACTAGAGTATCCCCACACTAGGTATCCCCACACTAGAGTATCCCCACACCAGGAATATCCCACACTAGTGTTCCCTCAGTAGAATATCCCCACACTAGAGTATCCCCACACTAGAGTATCCCACACTAGAAATATAAAACCTAGAGTATCCCCACACTAGAGTATCCCCACACGAAGAGTATAAAACTAGAGTATCCCCACACTAGAATATCCCCACACTAGAGGATACGACCTAGAGTATCCCCACACTTAGAGATCCCACCACTAGAATATCCCCACACTAGATTCTCCCCACACGAGATATAAAACCTAGAGTATCCCCACACTAGAATATCCCCACACTAGAGTATAAGACCTAGAGATACCCCACACTAGAATATCCCCACACTAGAGTATCCCCACACGAGAGTATAAAACCTAGAGTATCCCACACTAGAATATCCCCACACTAGAGTATAAGACCTAGAATATCCCCACACTAGAGTATACCCACATACTGAGTTATAAGAATAGTCTCCCCAACCTAGAGTATCCCCACACTATAATATCCCCACACTAGAGTATAAGACTAGTCTCCCCAACCTAGAGGATCCCCACACTAGAAATATCCCACACTAGATATAGGTCGAGAGTCTCCCCACACTTGAGTATCCCCTCACTATAATATCCCCACACTAATAGAGTAGAAACTAGTCTCCCCAACCTAGAGTATCCCCAACTAGAGTATCCCGCTCTAGAGTATACGACTAGAGTCTCCCCACACTAGAGTATCCCCACACTAGAGTCTCCACACACTAGAGTATCCCAAACTAGAATATCCCCACACTAGAGTATAAGACTAGAGTATCCTCCACAATAGATATCCCTCACTAGAATATAGGACATAGAGTATCCCCACACTGGAATATCCTACACTAGAGTAAAAGACCTAGAATATCCCCACAACTAGAATTACCCTGCACTAGAGTATAAGACTAAGAGTATCCCACACTAGAGTTCCCCGCTCTAGAGTATACGACTAGAGTCTCCCCACACTAGAGTATCCCCACACTAGAGTATCCTCCACTACGTATAAGACTAAACCCCAACTAGAGATAACTAGAGTCCCCCCCTAGCTAATCCCACACTAGAGTATAAGACTAGAATTTATAATCTCTCTCATTCATAAAACCAGCAGCCTTGCTAGGCTAGCATGTGAAAAAATGCCAACTTATCAACCCTCTACCTGGATCAGGAAGTCAGCTAAGTAAAATAAACAGAGAATAACATAACAACATAATCAGATTGCAAACAGCCAGCAAAAATGCTGAAAAGTTGCCGTTTACACCTCGTGAATAATTGTCCCTGAACACACTCTAAGTCACAGCAGGGACCGGCTGGCTCTCCTGCTGTGTTAGATTCAGACATCATCACCTCAACGGCCCAAATAACTTTCCTCCCCGGCATCTGTGTAAACACAGCAAAGGGTTAATATCAGACCTCCACTCCCAGGCTTTCATCCAATACTGCCGTGGGGGAGTGGGGAGAGTGGGGCTGGAAGAGAGAGTGGGAGATTTGGAGCTGGGAAATAAGGCTGGTTGGGATGATGGAGAGCTGGAGGTGAGGAGCCTGGATCTCTCCCTGTCCTGCAGCCCGTATGGCTAATACAACCCCCTCCTCCCCTCTCCTTCTTCCCTCAGTCTCTTTCCCTCCCTAAAAAGCTGGCTTTCAGACTGTCTCCCAGGAACACCACACAACGTGGTACACACACACAACATATGCACAACACAAACACACGGAACGAACGCACACACGACACACACACAACACACACACAAACACAACACACACACACACACACACACACACACACACACACACACACACACACACACACACACACACACACACAACACACACAGGAAATCTGCCTGCAGTCAAAAGAGCGTAAGGCTTGTTACCAGTGTGAAATCACTACACCTCAGCCCCAGCACGATAGTCAATCTATATCTCATGTCTCTCTTCTGTGTCCGTGTGTGTGTGTGTGTGTGTGTGTGTGCGTGCGTGGTGTTGTGTGTGTTACCAGAGTGAGTTTGATCAGGTATCTGGTATTTGTTTGGCTCTTCTTTAGGCTGTTTTGAACGGTCTTGTCTTATTTGACTGTGTGTTCGTTTGTTTCACATTTCAATAACTCATTTGGACTCATCTAGTCATCTAAT
>NW_019943494.1:133443-139017 GCF_002910315.2 Salvelinus sp. IW2-2015
AACACAACTCCTATCACCAGTAATAACTGATGCATAACAGAAATGACAGGACACAACTCCATCACCAGGATAAACTGATGAATAACAGAGTGACGAGAGCGAGCGAGAGCGTCGCAATCACCAGTAATAAACTGATGATAACAGATGACAGGAGCACAACTCCATCACCAGGTAGTAACTGATGATAACAAGATTGACAAGACACAACTCCATCACAGGTAATAGCTGATGATTAAACAGGACACAACTCCATCACCAGGTAAAACAGTGACAGGACAACAACTCCATCACCAGGTAGTAACTGATGATAACAGGATGACAAGACACAAACTCCATCACCAGGTATAACTGATGATAACAGGACACAACTCCATCACCAGTAATAACATATGACAGGACACAACTCCAACAGGTAATAAACTGATAATAACAGATGACAGACACAACTCCATCACCAGGTATGAAACTGATGATGACAGGACAACAACTCCATCAACCAGTAATAAAACTGATGATGACAGGACACAACTCCATCACCCAGGTAGTAACTAATGATAACAGATGACAGACACAACTCCATCACAGTAAGTACACTGATGCATGACAGGACCACAACTCCATCACCAGGTAAATAACTGATGAATAACAGACACAAACTCCATCACCCCAAGGTAATAACTGATGATAACAGTGACAGGACACAACTCCATCACCAGGTAATAACTGATGATGGACAGGACACCAACTCCATCAACAGGAATAAACTCATGATAACAGATGACAGGACACAACTCCATCAACCAGGTAATAACTGATATAACAGATGACAGGACATAAAACTCCATCACCAACTTAATAAACTTGATGATAACAGATGACAGGACACAACTCCATCACCAGGTAAATAACTGATGATGACAGACAAACAACGCTCCATCAACAGGTAATAACTGATGATAACAGATACATGACACAAACTCAATCACCAGGTAGCTAAACTGATGAACATATGACAGGACACAACTCATCACCAGGTAATAAAACAGATGACAGGGACACAACTCCATCACCAGGTAATAACTGATGATAAACAGATACAGGACACAACTCCATCACCAGGTAATAACTGATGATAACATATGACGGACACAACCCATTCACCCCAGGTAATAACAAATGATGACAGATGACAGGACACAACTCCATCACCAGGTAATAGAGATGGATGACATATGACAGGACACAACTCCATCACCAGTCAATAAAACAATGATGACATTTACAGGACACAACTCCATCACCAGGTAATAACTGATGAAACAGATGACAGGACACAACTCCATGCACCAGGTAATAACTGATGATGACAGACACAACTCCCATCAACAGGTAATAACTGATTGATAACAGATGACAGGACACAACTCCATCACCAGGTAGAATAAACAGATGACAGGACACAAACTCCATCACCAGGTATAACTGATGATAGTATAGTATGTCTCAGGTTCCCCAGTTTCCAGAGTCTATAGTATAGGTATAGTATAGTATAGTATAGATAGCTTATATATTTATCCTGTACCCTTGCAGTCTCCAGTATTATAGTATAGTTATAGTACCTGTTCACAGTCTCCAACAGAGGGTTAGTATATATCTGTTCTCAGGTTCAGATATCAGATTAGAATATAGTATAGTAATAGTTACCTGTCTCAGTCTCCAGTAGTAGATATATAGTGATCCTGTTGCTCAGTCTCCAGTATGAGTGATAGTATAGTATAGTATAGTGTATCAGTCTGTTCTCAGTCTCGAGTTCCATAGGTATAGTGATAGTATAGTATACCTTTCTCAGTCCCATGTCAGTAGCTTTAAGTATTAGTAATAGTATGATACCTGTAGTATAGTATAGTATAGTATGTACCTGTTCTCAGTCATCAGTATGTTACAGTTCAGTCAATAGTATAGTATATGTACCTGTTCTCAGTCTCCAATAGTTATATAGTATAGCATGTATAGTACCTGTTCTCAGTCTCTAGTATGTCCAGTATCTATAGTTTAACTTTATAGTATGAGTATAGTATATATTACCTGTTCTCAGTCTTCCTATATGGTCCAGTAGAATAGTATAGTTAGTAGTATAGACCTGTTCTCAGTTCTCAGTAAGTAGTAGTCTGATATATAGCTATAGTACCTGTTCTCAGTCTCCAGAATAGTATGATATATAGTTATAGTATAGTTTATATGCATAGATTTAGTACCCTAGATTCCTCAGTCTCCAGTATGTCCAGTGTCATAGTATGCTGTATGATCTTAGTATAGTTATAGTTTGTCATTCCAGTATAGTATAGTATAGTTATAGTTTATAGGTAGTATATAATACCTGTCTCTCTCAGATAGTTGTAGAGTCTTCTAGTCATATGTCCCGTTAGATAGATAGCTATAGTATAGTATAAACTGTTCTCAGTTTCCAGTCATGTCCGATAGATAGTATATAGTATAGTATAAGTACCTGTTTCTCAGTCTCCGATGCATTAGTTAGTATATATAGAAGAAGTACCTGCTTCTTCAGGTCTCAAGTATATGATAGTTTATATAGTATACTGTACCTGTCTCAGTTCATTAGTATAGTATAGTAAAAGTATATACCTGTTTCTCAGTCCACAACAGTATAGTTAGATAGATATAAACCTGCTCAGTCTAGTATATATAGTTCATCTCCAGTATGTCCAGTTCGATTACTCCAGTATAGTATAGTTTATAGTAGTATAGTACTCTCAGTCTCAGTTCCAGTATAGTATAGTATTTACCTCGGTTCTCAGGTCTCCCAGGTATAGTAATAGGTATAGTATAGTATAGTTATCTTACCTGTTCTCAGTCCCCATCCAGTATCTAGAGTATGTATAGACTTCCATCCAGTATCCAGTAGTTTAGTTACTAGTTTCAGTCTCCGTTGTCCATATAATAGTATTACTTCTCAGTCAGTTATGTATAGATATAGTTATATTAGCCTGTGCTCAGTCTCCTTAGTAATAGATATTAGTAATAGTACCTGTCTCAGTCTCAGATTGTCTCCAAAGGTTAATATTAGCTAACGTTATCGTATAGTATAGTACCTTGTTCTCAGTCTCCGCTTAATGATAGTTATTAGTATAGTATTAGTACTGTTTCTCAGTCTTCCAGATAGTATGTTATAGTATAGTATCTGTTCTCAGTCTCCATAAGTTTTATAGTTATAGTATTAGTACCTGTTCTCAGTCTCCAGTTAGTATAGTATAGATAGTGTATCAAGTATAGTACTCGCTTCTCAGTCTCCATATTAATAGTAGTTAGTATAGTATAGTACCTGGTCTCAGTCTCCAATAGTATAGAATATAGTATATGCTCCAGGTTAGTATAGTATATTATAGATAGTATAGTATCTGTTCTCAGTCCTCAGTAGTATAGTATGTATAGTTCGTATAGTATAGTACGGTACCGTATAGTATAGTAAGCTATAGTACCTGTTCTCAGTCTTCCATAGTATTAGTATAGTATAGTATCGTATAGACTTAGTTAGTACTAACTGTTTCATCCTAGAAGTTTATAGTATAGATATAGTCTATTCAGATAGATAGTATAAGTATAGTAAGTATGTATTTAGTATTGGTACCTGTTTCTCAGTCTCCAGTAGTCAGATATATAGTATAGTATAGTACTGGTCTATCATACTAGTAACTTCTTGTACCAGTAGTAGTTCAGTATAGTATAGTATAGATAAGTATAGTTAGTACCTTTCTCAAGTCTCCAGTAAGTACAGTATAGTAACTGTTCAGTCCGTATACTATAGTAATAGTATAGCTATAGTACTATTTACCTCGGTCTCTATGTTCCAGTATAGTAAATAGATATTAGTATTAGTACCTGTTCTCAGTTCTTTGTCCACGATATAGTATAGTTATAGTATAGATATAGTACTAGGTATAGTACCTGGTTCTCAGTTCTCCCAGTATAGTATAGTATGATAGTACCTGGTTCTCAGTCTCCATATAGTATTAGTATGTATATTACCTGCTGTCTCCAGTTCCAAGTTAGGTAAGTTAGATAGAATACCTGTTCCATCCTAGCTATAGTTAGTACCATGTTCTCAGTCTCCAGTATAGTATAGTATAGTATAGTATAGTAGTACCTGTTCCTCGTCGTTGCTCCATTAGTAGTATAGTTATATTATAGTATAGTATAGTATTAGTATAGTTACCTTTCTCAGTCTCCATATAGTATAGCTATAGTATAGTATAGTATAGTATAGATAGTATAGTTAGTATAGCTTACCTGTGTGTTCTCAGTCTCCAGTATAGTATAGTATAGTATAGTACCTGTTCTCAGTCTCCAGTATAGTATAGTATAGTATAGTATAGTATAGTATAGTACCTGTTCTCAGTCTCCAGTATGTCCAGCAACTGGGTGATGTTGGGGTGTCTGATCATCTGTTGGATTTGACCTTCTCTACGGAGGTTCTTAGTCACGTAAGAGTCCTTCTTCGCCTTCCTCTTATCGATCACCTTTACCGCGACCTGGGAGAGGGAGGAGGTGGAGGGAGGACCAGAGAGAGAAAAAACATACAAATCAGTCTACACTGGCTGCATTTCAAACTCATAAAAGACACACTCTCCTCCACTTACCCTCGCCTCTTGCCCTTGGGGGGGAATCCCAGCGGCCATATTTGTCGTCGGTCCAAATGATTAGCCAAGCAAGGGAAGTTAGCAACGCAAGCTCCTCAGCCCTCGTTTTTTAATGGAGTTTGGGAGTGTACAATTATGTTCACTTCGGAACCTGAAACGCCCCATAATTCAATTCAAAATGATTGTCCATCCGCTAAGAAAAGTCAGCCAAAACTTGAACCCTCAACATCAATATGGAGAAGTCAACATACAAGTGGAAGTAAAAACCAATGTAAATAAGTTAGAAATTGTGCAACGAATGCACATGAAGGCACAAACACGTCTCGTTAAAGTAAACATGTTTTTGTTTTGTTATCTTTTGGAAATTGCAGAAATAAAACATTTTCCTTCTTCAGAAGTTGCAGCTAGGCAGGCTAACATTAGTTAGCTAATTAATATGCTAGCTATTATACAATAGGCGTAGATTAAATATATCATTATTAATATAAGTAGACATACAATCATAGTTGACTGTAGAGCATATAAAAGTACCCACAAGCTACAGGTGGCTGAAAACACAATCGTCGCGGGACGAACAAGTGAAGGATTTCTGGGCAAAGGCGGTCCATTTAAAATGAATTCCTTCCTGCCTCGCCCCTTGCCCTGCAAGTCTATACTCGTCAGATGTCATGATACGTCATCAGAAGTGTCCACTTAATTTGAGGGCTGAGGGGATCAGGTGTCTTTTAAGTGTTTGGACTGCACACTATATATGATAGACACAGAGCAGCCTGACCTCTGCGCTCTCTGGGACAGCCTGACCTCTCCGCTCTCTGGGACAGCCTGACCTCTACTCTCTCTGAGACAGCCTGACCTCTCCTCTCTCTGAGACAGCCTGACCTCTCCTCTCTCTGAGACAGCCTGACCTCTCCTCTCTCTG
>NW_019943495.1:0-4220 GCF_002910315.2 Salvelinus sp. IW2-2015
GGCCCCACCTCCATAGCATGACTAGGGCCAGCCTCAGCTACCCCACCCATCCATAGCCGGACTAGGACTCAGCCTCTGCTATACCACCAGCCGAATCCTGCCTAGACCCAGCACCCTCCATAGCATAACTAGGCCCAAGCCTCAGCTACCCCACCACTCTAAGCCGGACTAGACCCGCCTCTGCTTTCCCCACCATCTCTAGCCTGACGAGACCCATCCTCCACGACCTCACATCTCTGCTGACTAAACTCAAAGCTACAGCTACCCCACCATCTCTAGCCTGACTAGGCCCAGCCTCATCTACCCCACCATCTCTAACCTGACTAGTCCAGCCTCTTGCTGTCTGCATCTCCTACCCCCTGCACTTTTGACCTCGATTTCCCCCACTGGCCGCGTTGTACCCTCACCTTTTCTACGGCTTTTTGTGGCACGCCAAAAACTCTTGGCCCCAAATCCCCACATTCAAAAACCGTTAGACAAATATCTGTGCTGCGAAAACCTGCATAGAGCCCCTCCCCATGTCTCACTTTAAAAGTGCACAATTAGCTGTTGCTCGTTGGTGTTCAGAAACATAAACACTTGGCCCTCGGAATGAAAACAACGTGTTTTAACGGCATCTGCTGGAAACCCTTCTGACCAGTACACGGAAAACCGCTATGCAACTTACCAAACGAACTCAAGCTTTTTAATTTGATCATGCCGTAAATAAACGGAGGCAAATTTTGCCACATTACACTCATTGTTGGAAGGGGTAGGAGAGTGAAATACACCAGCACAATCCCTTTAACAAATAATTGCCAGCTAAGCAACTTAGCCTACCCAACCAAATTAGCCCCTTTTCATGAACACAACCACAGCTTTGTTCATTCTAGAAGCAGAATGTAGCAAACTCGCATCCTACCTGATTCACCCCGGCGAGCAGAAACCCTCCATCCACTTTAACTCCGTTCTCAGGAAACACACCTGAATCCATGCTGTAATAGAGACAGCGGTCTTCCTCGCGCCTAAGGCTGAAAGCCATCGCCACCACACAACTTCCAAAACCCCAGGAAAGTTTCTCGTCCTCTTCCACCCTCTATGAAAACATTTGGATACGCGCTAAAACAAATATTGCATTAACACCCTTCACACCATAGAAATAACATGACGATAAGGAAATCAATACAGTTAGATTAGGATAAGACTTGCCACACCAAAACCACTCACCCAAACACCCAGCAATGCCACTGTCGAGAAGAAGAGAGAGAGGAGAGGAGAAGAGAAAGAGGAGAGAGAGAGAGGAGAGAGAGTTAGAAACAGAGAGAAAGAGACAGAGAGGAAGAAAGAGTTGTTGAAGAAAAGAACAAAGGAAAGAAGGGATTGGTTATTTGAAGGATTTGGGATTTTGTTGACAGAATGTATCAGAAACAGTGACCCATCTCTTTGCTCTCAGCCCCATGACACACTTAACTCTGGCTAGCTCTACACAACAACAAAACATTAGAATTTCTGCCAACCACCATTTTGAGTTTTGTTGTCTTCTTCAGCTGAGTGCTTACTGTAGTTAATAACATCATCCTCAAGAGGACAGGGGTTGAAGTATTGTGTCTAAGAGGTACAGTATTTACTTTGGGACCTGAAATAAAATGACCTCTGAAATAAAAATCCTAATTAAAAAAAACTACACAGAGAAGTCTTTAAAACTGTATTATAATATTTCAATTGATCTTTGACTGTATTTGGAAATTAATTTGTAAGTGAGAAGAACTCCCTCAACTTCCTATTTTATTAATTCAGATTTCCCTCCCCGGCTTTTACACACGGAGACACACAAACACATACACACAAACACACACACACACTAGCCAGGTCGTTCAAGATTGATGTTGAAATTGAACGTCTATCCATGTCCTGAGGACTTTGGGAAATGACTTCAAAACCGGCCACTAGGGGCAACAGTGAGCCCTATTACCATAAAGTTGGCTTAGGTTATTCTAGGGTGTTGTGGACAGATTAGTGGAGCATATTCTAATTTTTGGTGACTTCAATATTCACATGGAAAAGTCCACAGACCCACTCCGAAAGGCTTTTGGAGCCATCATCAACTCAGTGGGTTTTGTCCAACATGTYTCTGGACCTACTCACTGCCACAGTCATACTCTGGACCTAGTTTTGTCACCATGGAATAATTGTTGTGGATCTTAATGTTTTTCCTCTTAACCCTGGACTATCGGACCACCATTTTATTACATTTGCGATCGCAACAAATAATCTGCTCAGACCCCAAACAAGGACCATCAAAAGTCGTACTATAAATTCTCAGACAACCCAAAGATTCCTTGATGCCCTTCCAGACTCCCTCTGCCTACCCAAGGACGTCAGAGGATGAAAAATCAGTTAACCACCTAACTGAGGTACTCAATTTAACCTTGCGCAATACGCTAGATGCAGTTGCACCCCTAAAAACAAAAAACATATGTCATAAGAAACTAGCTCCCTGTTATACAGAAAATACCCGAGCTCTGAAGCAATCTTCCAGAAAATTTGAACGGAAATGGCGCCACACCAAACTGGAAGTTTTCCGATTAGCTTGGAAAGACAGTACCGTGCGGTATCGAAGAGCCCTCGCTGCTGCTCGATCATCCTACTTTTCCAACTTAATTGAGGAAAATAAGAACAATCCAAATTGTATTTTTGATACTGTCGCAAAGCTAACTAAAAAGCAGCATTCCCCAAGAGAGGATGGCATTCACTTTAGCAGTAATAAATTCATGAACTTCTTTGAGGAAAAGATCCTGATCATTAGAAAGCAAATTACGGGCTCCTCTTTAAATCTGCGTATTCCTCCAAAGCTCAGTTGTCCGGAGTCTGCACAACTCTGCCAGGACCTAGGATCAAGGGAGACACTCAAGTGTTTTAGTACTATATCTCTTGACACAATGATGAAAATAATCATGGCCTCTAAACCTTCAAGCTGCATGCTGGACCCTATTCCAACTAAACTACTGAAAGAGCTGCTTCCTGTGGATCTTGAGTGTTGTGGACAGGTTAGTGGAGTTGTGAAGGGTTGTGGACAGGTTAGTGGAGTGTTGTTGAGTGTTGTGGACAGGTTGGTGGAGCATTGTGCACAGGTTAGTGGAGTGTTGTGGAGGGTTGTGGACAGGTTAGTGGAGCGTTGTTGAGTGTGTGACAGGTTGGTGGAGCGTTGTGGACAGGTTGGTGGAGCGTTGTGGAGGGTTGTGGACAGGTTAGTGGAGCGTTGTTGAGTGTTGTGGACAGGTTAGTGGAGCGTTGTGGACAGGTTGGTGGAGCGTTGTGCAAAGGTTAGTGGAGTGTTTGGAGGGTTCTGGACAAGTTAGTGGAGCGCTGTGGACAGTTAGTGGAGCGTTGTGGACAGGTTAGTGGAGCATTGTGGACAGGTTAGTGGAGCGTTGTGGACAGGTTAGTGGAGCGTTGTGGACAGGTTAGTGGAGTGTTGTGGAGGGTTGTGGACAGGTTAGTGGAGCGTTGTGGACAGGTTAGTGGAGCGTTGTGGACAGGTTAGTGGAGTGTTGTTGAGTGTTGTGGACAGGTTAGTGGAGCGTGTGGACAGGTTAGTGGAGCGTTGTGGACAGGTTAGTGGATAGCTAGAATCCCATGACTCTGGATCAGAAGGTTGCATGTTCAATCCCAGTTCTGGAACATATTTTTGGGATTTAAACCAATCTTAAACCTTAACCTAACCTTAACCCTTCAGAATGAGTGTCGAAACTGAATGTTTTAATCCTATCCAAAATCTTTACCTTAATTATTCAGAATGAGTGTCTAAACTTAATCCTTAACTCAAAATTTGACGTTTGGAGAAATGGAACGATACAGAGTAGCAGGAACAACAAAAACCTCTTGAAATTTGATGTAGGAGAAGGTGGATGAACGCTCATTCTGCAGTGACATTGTGAGAGCTTGCTGCAGCCAATGGTTTAATGGCTTTCCATTCACTCTGTCCCAGACAGTATATACAGCCGTCCTCCCCTCATCAGCCTCCACTGGTATGTGTGTGTGTGGGTGGTCCATCTTGGTTGTTGAGTGTTGTTGTACCATCCCTGTCTATCTCCAAAGAGAATCAGAATAAGTGGGAGAGGATTTCCAATGCAGCTAAATGTACGAATTACAAGGGTGTGTGTGTGTGTGTGTGTGTGTGTGTGTGTGTGTGTGTGTGTGTGTGTGTGTGTGTGTGTGTGTGTGTGTGTGTGTGTGTGTGA
>NW_019943495.1:11795-32577 GCF_002910315.2 Salvelinus sp. IW2-2015
TGTGTGTGTGTGTGTGTGTGTGTGTGTGTGTGTGTGCGTGTTTTAAGATTCCCATTACGATTAAAAGTATGTCCCGGATCTCCAGAAATAGCTCAGCTCCAGCACCTTTGACCCCCCCCAGCTGAGGAAAGGGTGACATCAGCTGCTCCTGAACTAACCATCCCACTACAGGGGGCATGAGACACCTGGGTTGTGTTCAGTCAAACTGAAACGTGTCCTCCTGTCCGCCTCAAACACACTAGACCTGGGTTTATTAAGCACTATTTGAAATAGTTCCGTTTGAAACGGAACAGAAGAAAACGGGTTGAAACAAGGACTACCTGAACTTGTTCAATAAGAAAAACGTTGTTGTTTTAATTTGCATTTTTTTTTATATTTGTCTATGGTGTGTTCTAATGAATTTGAGTATTGTTCCGTTGGCAGCAAACTGGAGAAAAGACATTTCCTGCAATATCAACAGACCTGGGTTAAAAAAATCGTACTTAAAATCGTACAAATATTTTGAGCATTTGCTGTAGCTAAGCCTGGCTTGGGCGAGGTTCGGTTCAGCACTTTTCCATTGCTAGAATTAAACCAGCTCTAAACAAAATTAAAGTTTTTTTAATTATTTCTAAACAAAACAACTTCAGGGTTAAACCAAGTCAACCCTCCTAGAGTCAGTTGACACACTGGTGTATTAATCTAAATCACATAACAAAACAAATCCCCATCAAAATATGTCAATTTAAACTAAAGATACGTGTGGGTTTTTTTTTTGCATTTGGTTGCGTCTCAATCCACCACATCCACCGATGTCAAACTTCCTCATCTGCGGTGAAAGGTGGCAGAGCTAGGAGAAGGTGTTTTGTCAGACCATGAGACCATCACGAAAATTCGTCTTCTCGTGAAAAACGCATGTAGCGTCTGAACAGTTAGACAGAACTATTTAACTATTATAAAAATGTTAAATCAAATAGCTGAATGATCCATTCGTGATCCATGGTACATACACACACACACACACACACACACACAGACACACACACACACACAGACACACACACACACACTTTAAGATTTTGATAGGAAGAAATGATAGGATGTCACATTAGACCACTTGGAAATGCCACAGATTTTCTAGGGAACTGTTTTGCCAGGGTCACCAAACCCAAAGGCCGCGTCCCAAACAGCACCCTATTCCCTACGTAGTGCACTACTTTGACGAGGGTCTGTATGTGCTCTGGTCAAACGTAGTGCACTATAAAGGGAATAGGGTGCCATTTGGGAGGCATCCACTGCGATGCCTGAGGACGAGGAGGAGAATGCGAGGCAACATGACTGCTGTACGTAAGGCTGCTGTTACATAAGACAGAGAGAAAGTGCAACCCCAGCATTGAACTCTGAACCTCGGAGAAGGGAAAGTGCAGAGAACAGAGAACATGACGTGAGCACAAGGGGAAAGAGAGAGCGAGAGAGAGGTGAGAAAGGGAGAAAAGAGGGGAGAGAGAGGATAGAGAGGGGACAGAGGGTAGAGAGAGAGCGAGAGAGAGAGAGACTGAGAGAGAGAGAGGGGGGCGGGGGGAGACAGAGAGAGACAGAGAACGTAGAGAGAGACAGAGACAGGTGGAGACAGAGACAGAGAGAGTAGAGAGAGTAGAGAGAGAGAGGGGAGAACAGAGACAGAGAGAGACAGAGAGAGACAGAGAGAGCGAGAGGGGGGCGGGGGGAGACAGGGGGAGACAGAGAGAGACAGCGAGAGATGATGGTGTACGAGTTGATAAATCAACATATTCAAACTGTATAGACAAATATTTCACATATGACAGTTAATAGCTGTAAGTATTAAAACTTAAAATGATGTTTCTCTTGGCATCCTGTTGCTACATCAGAGTAAAAAGCATTAACCATATCTGCTCAAAGTTTCCAGTACAATTATTACAGTGTAATAATGGGGACATTTTCCTCTCTTGATTTAACTCATTCAGTAAGATATGATGTCTGTGTGATCCGAGCTCCTAATCCTCTAACAGCTGTAAACAATTGGAAATGCCCCCAAGTGTGAGGGCAGAGATCTGCAAAATAGGAGAGATTGGGAGAGAGGGAGTGAAGACAGAGATAGGGAGAGATGGCGAGAGGGATAAAAGACAGATAGGAGAGATGGGAGAGGAGATAAAAGACAGATAGGAAGAGATGGAGAAGGGAATGAAAGACAGAGATAGGAGAGATTATGGAGGGGATAGAAGACAGAGATAGGTGACTGACCCAAACTTAAGGAAAGCTTTGACTATGTACAGACTCAGTGAGCATAGCCTTGCTATTGAGAAAGGCCGCCGTAGGCAGACATGGCTCTCAAGAGAAGACAGGCTATGTGCTCACTGCCCACAAAATGAGGTGGAAACTGAGCTGCACTTCCTAACCTCCTGCCCAATGTATGACCATATTAAAGAGACATATTTCCTTCAGATTACACAGATCCACAAAGAATTYGAAAACAAATCCAATTTTGATAAACTCCCATATCTACTGGGTGAAATTCCACAGTGTGCAATCACAGCAGCAAGATTTGTGACCTGTTGCCACAAGAAAAGGGCAACCAGTGAAGAACAAACACCATTGTAAATACAACCCATATTTATGCTTATTTATTTTCCCTTGTGTACTTTAACCATTTGTACATTGTTACAACACTGTATATATATAATATGACATTAGTAATGTCTTTATTGTTTTGAAACTTCTGTATGTGTAATGTTTACTGTTAATTTTTATTGTTTATTTCACTTTTGTATATTATCTACCTCACTTGCTTTGGCAATGTTAACACATGTTTCCCATGCCAATAAAGCCCCTTGAATTGAATTGAATTGAATTGACAGAGAGAGTAGAGAGAAAGACGAGGAGACAGAGAGAGACAGAGAGAGTAGAGAGAGACAGAGAGAGAAAGATGGGGAGACAGACAGAGAAAGAGAGAGACAGAGAGAGTAGAGCGAGACAGACAGAGTAGAGCGATACAGAGAGAGTAGAGCGAGACAGAGAGAGTAGAGTGAGACAGAGAGAGTAGAGCGAGACAGAGAGAGTAGAGATAAGGTTAAAAGATGCCACTATCTCTACCTACTGTAGATTTGAATAGAACGGAATGAAGCAGGTTAAGATAGCGGTATCCTATATGGTTAAAATTTCACTTACCCTCTATAATGGATCTACAGTATTATCATATTGCTTAACACAGACACATGAACTCACACAACCCCCTCCCCCATACACACTTCCAGGCATCACTCCATATCACTCACCCTTCAGTCGACATTCCCTCTCGGATAGACAGGATCATCTCATCTTCCTCCTCCTCCTCTATCCTCTTCCTCCTTCTCTTCCTTCTCCTCCTCCTCCTTCTCCTCCACCTCCTCCTCCTTCTCTTCCTCTTCCTCCTTCTCTTCCTCCTTCTCTTCCTCCTCTTTCTCTTCATCATCCTCTTCCTACCTTCTCCTCCCTCCTTTCTCCTCCTCCTCTTCCTTCTCCTCCTCATCCTTTACCTCCTTCTCTTCCTCATCCTCCTCCACCTCCTCCTCTCCTCTCCTCTTCCTCATCCTCCCTCCTTCTCCACCTTTCCTCCTCCTTCTTCTCTTCCTCATCCTCATCCTCCTCATCCTCCTCCTCCTCCTCCTCCTTCTCCTTCTCTTCCTCCTCCTCCACATTCTCTTCTTCCTTCTCCTTCTCCTTTTCCTTCTCCTCTTCCTCTTGTCCTTCTCTTCCTCCTTCTCCTCCTTGCTTGTGCAGCACCAAGGTACCTCCAGCATCATGACAGGGTCACTAACAATGCCTAACAAGATGGAACAGAGAGTCAATTATAGAGTAGTGTATGTGTCTGTTGGCTAATAACTCAGACGGTGATACCAATTCTTGCTATACAGTCTGAAACCTAAGCAGTAAAGCAGTGCAGAAACATGGAAAGTTTCCTTTCAAGCCAGAATTTTGAATATAATTACTTTTAAACTTACTATACCGGTTGTCTTTCGCGGTTGGTCATTCAGATGGTTGAAATGTGAGACAAAATATCCACATGAAAGTATTGTTTACCCAACTTTTTAGAGCGCCGGTACTGAAGTTTACATTTCTATCACCTGGTACAGGCGCAAAACCATGTCAACACCTGCGAGACTTCGGTTAGTATGCGTGCATGTTCTTTCGTTTTGTGCACACGCCTTATTTCAAAATCTTCTCTTTGGTACTTTGGGATGGACCCACCTGTCTCGATCAATGAGAGAAGATTTGAAATAGACAAGATGGCGGCGTACACATTGATGGATTACTTGATGGAGAAAAACATTTATTTATTTTAATAAACATAGCACCACCTGCACCCGGACACATGTTTGGGCCGAAACGAGAACGAAGAGAGTTAAGGTTGTTAGAAAATTCTCTTAAACAATACCTATCCTGTAACTCCAAGTAATGGATAGCAAACAATGTTGGTTAAATCACATTATCTGATGTAAACATCTGCAGCTAATGCTTCTGTCAGACAAGCATTTTTCTAATGTAACTATATTAAATACTTAGGTCCACTAATGATTATGCATTTTCCTATTATAAAAAAGTAATAATTTGCTCACTTTATAAATGTTAAAAATTAATCCCATCATCATTAATTAATTTGGGGCACCGCGGAAGAGTTTAATCATAATTCCCACTGTCATGACTTTACTTTCATTAATCTGATGACTGTTGTATATCTAATCAACTAACTACGTTTAATTGTTACCCCATTAAATTAATCATGTAACAATTACCTCATTAGGATTTTGGGGCACCGCGGAAGAGTTTGTTTAAAGAGTTACCATCTCGTGAATTAAACTCTATTAGATAAATATATATTTATTACATCTCCTGAATTAAACTCTATAAGGTATCTATTACATCTATAAACAGTCATCTGATTAATCATTACCTCTTATAATATCATCATTCTGACCAGTCATCTGACTAATCATTACCTCTTATAATATCATCATTCTGACCAGTCATCTGACTAATCATTACCTCTTATAATATAATCATTCTGACCAGTCTAATGTTAATTTCGTTACCAAGGCTTTTTATGAACTCTTGTTCAAAAGGGGCATTCCGTCACGCTGACAAGCTCTCTGACCTCACTCGAGGCGTGGCTAGTTACTGTGCAAAGTATTATCAAAAAACTATTATCTCATTACAAAACTAAAATCACTTTCCTGTCTTAACACAAATACCTTCATCACTTTTCATATTATATGCTCAACACATCGGATGAAACCTCATACCTGTTATGGCCATACTTCCAAGTTACAGTATTTCCTCCATTAGATTTTTAATGACATCACAAATAATCAACCATATGACATTTGTTTTCCATATCACCCCATTGACCATTCCCCACATTCTTTATGTTAGAATTATTGTTCCATTATCCACTTGTTGGACGTTAAGAGTTTTGGGCGGGAAAATCTCTCTGGAGACAAAGAAACATTCCTCTAGCAAATACTGGAGGGTAAAGAGAGAAAGTGTCCCTATCTTGTAATTTACGACAGGGTGTGAACGGTCGACCATCCAGCATCTCGCACTCTCCTCTCTGCGGGGGAGAGAGAGGCCTGGTTACAGTCACTGTCACCCAACCCAGTCTGATCTGACTCATTCTGATCCTCACAGGACAATTATGACACCGAGCTTCTGACTTGCGTTTCCTGGTTATTATAAATGGATGAACTGTATTGCTACGTATCCTATGTGGTTCTGAACTGATTCATTTGTTATGAGTGTAAATACTGTCATGTATTTTATTTTAGAGCGATAACATCAACTAGCTGCTTAAGGGAGTGTTGCAGGCCTTTAGCACTAGAGGAAGGCTGTTGGTATGACCCAATCCGGGTGGGAGGGTTAAAACTGATATATATGCTTGTCCATTTCAGTCCTTTAGGACTATAGGATGGGAGTTGGTATGACCCAATCCGGGTTGGAGGGTTACCAACTGGTATTTATGCCAGTCCATTTCAGTCCTTTAAGACTATAGGACGGGAGTTGGTATGACCCAATCCAGGTGGGATGGTTAAAACTGGTCTTTTGCAGGCCTTTAGGACCAGAGGAAGGAGGTAGACAGCTGATAGTTACCTGCCTCTCTGTCCACCATTTTCAATATGTGATGCTCGTTGTGAGGCGTTGTTACATTTAACCTAGTTCACTGTAAAGAGTGTTTGCTGGTCATTTTTGTATTCTTTCTTTTCTTTAATTAATTTGGATATTCAAGTAAGTCGACTTCTGAACATTGAACACCTTGCTGTAGGTGACCTGAATTCACCTGAAACAGTTTTGTCCAGCGCCATTCTGCTATCTGCTCTGTTGTATTTAGTATTTGGTATTTTACTAGTGTCACGTTGGCATGAAAGATTGAGAGACAGGCGCAGGAATGCATAATAGGGTATATTATTATACACAAAATTACAGCGTGCGCCGTAAGGGCACAGGGACCATGACCAAACAAACACAGGGTTGAAACCCAAACAAAAGAGCGAGTATTATGTCATGCAATAAAATGCAAATTAATTACTTAAAAATCATACAATGTGATTTTCTGGATTTTTGTTTTAGATTCCGTGTCTCACAGTTGAAGTGTACCTATGATAAATATTACAGACCTCTACATGCTTTGTAAGTAGGAAAACCTGCAAAATCGGCAGTGTATCAAATACTTGTTCTCCCCACTGTATATACACATACTAATCAGTGGGAACAGGGGACAGGTGTGCTTGATGAAGGTTCCGGAGGGATCCGTGACAATTAGGATCCCCATTAGTTGTTGCAAAAGCAGCAGCTACTCTTCCTGGGGTCCACACAAAACATGACACATAATACAGAATTACATAATACAGAACATCAATAATAGACAAGAACAGCTCAAGGACAGAACTTTTTTTTTTTAAATGCACACATAGCCTACATACTGTATCAATGCCTACTTTTTAAATTGTGACCTTCCTATCCTCATCCAGCCTTTCCGAAGCTTTTCCTGTGTGGGCTCAGTATCCCAGTCTGGTTTCAAAAAACCTCGCGAGGTGTTGCTTTATCTGTTTTTTGAAACCAGATTTGCTGTTTATTTGAGCAATATGAGATCAATAAGGGCTCTATATAATACTGTACGCTTTCTTGAATTTGTTCTGGATTTGGGGACAGTGAAAAGACCCCTGATGGCATGTCTGGTGGGATAAGTGTGTGTGTGTGTCAGCGCTGTGTGTAAGTTGACTCTGCAAACAATTTGGGATTTTCAAAACAATGTTTCTTTCTAAAAAGAAGAAGTGATGCAGTCAGTACCTTCACCTCACTTTGACGGACGGTTTGATTAGCAGCCTGATTACCTTACAAAATACTGAGCCCACACAGGAAAAGCTTCGGAAAGGCTGGATGAGGATAGGAAGGTCACAATTTAAAAAGAAACTATAGCATCTAATGATACCAAAATAAGGATTCTGTCTCTGTCTCTGTCTCTGTCTCTGTGTCTCTGTGTCTCTCTGGCAGTCTTATTCTCTCACTCTCTGTCAATCTAATATACTCGCTTTGTTTTTCAGCCGCTCTCTCTTTATTATCTCCATCTGTTCAACCCTGTCAAAATCTCTGTAATGCTCCATTGATTTCTTTCTCTCTCTCTCTCTCTCTCCTCTCTCTCTCTCTCTCGACAGTCTTCAATGTCTTCGATAAAATTTATGATTCATTATATGCTTTTGTATTGCTTTCACAGTTTGTGTCAGTTTGAGGATGTGTCATGTTAAATATTACTTCATATTCTTCCTATTCGACCCTGAGCTCAGATAAAGATACTGTGACTCACTCTCGACCTTTAGAGTTAATACAGGTTTGTTCTGCTCTGTGTGTGTGTGTGTGTGTGCGTGCGTGCGTGTGTTGTCTTGTAAATTTTTGATTTATTGTTTGAACAGCTGTGTTTACTGATAGGACTGTAGGATATTTCAGTAGCTTATGATTGCAATAAATAGCTTTTTTTTCAAGGATGGATGAACACACATTTGTTGTGTATTGAGATTCTAGTTTGTACCTTTAGGGCACCCGTACCTCCCTGCTTACATACAGTGCATTCAGTGCATTCAAGTATTCAGACCCCTTGACTTTTTCCACAATTTGTTTCATTACAGCATTATTCTAACATTGACACAAAACCCCAAAATGACAAAGCAAAAACAGGTTTTTAGAAATGTTTGCAAATATATAAAAAATATAAAAACTGAAATAACACATTTACATATGCATTCAGACCATTTACTAAGTGCTTTGTTGAAGCACCTTTCACAGTGATTACAGCATTGAGTCTTCTTGGGTATGACGCTACAAGCTTGGCACACCTGTAATTAGGGAGTTTCTCCCAGTTATCAGGAAACAGGAAACAGGAAACAAAAAGCTGTGAGACATGGGTTTAGATCTAGACACATGAAATGTAGGAAGTATACGGAGGGTACGGAGGGTACGGGGCAACAGAGGACGAACAGCAGAGGGGCTAATGATTTTGGAGCAGGGGGGAAAGGTCTCGGCTTCCGGGGGTGTAGCCGTGGGGCTATAGCGGCGTGCCAGCGCATCAGGCTCAACCTATTTGGGTACCGGTCGGTGTTGTGGAAGCGAAGTAGCCCGGGCCTTACTGGACCCCTCCCTTACTGGACCCCTCCCTTACTGGACCCCTCCCTTACTGGACCCCTCCCTTACTGAACCCCTCCCTTACTGAACCCCTCCCTTACTGAACTCCTCCCTTACTGAACCCTTCCCTTACTGGACCCCTCCCTTAACTGAACCCCTCCCTTACTGAACCCCTCCTTATGAACCCCTGACCCCTCCCTTACTGGCTCCTATAACCCTCCCTTAGTGAAACCCCTCCCGTTACTGAACCCCTCCCTTACTGACCCCTCCACTTACTGGACCCCTCCTTATGGACCCCTCCCTACTGACCCCTCCCTTACTGGACCCCTCCCTTACTGGACCCCCTCTACCCCCTTACTGAAACCCTCCCTTACTGAACCCCTCCCTTACTGTACCTCCCTCCCTTACTTACTCCCTCCCTTACGACCCTCCCTTACTGGACCCCTCCCTTACTGAACCCCCCCTTACTGGACCCCTCCCTTACTGAACCCCTCCCTTACTGACCCCTCCTTACTCACCCCTCCCTTACTGACCCCTCCCTTACTGGACCCCTTCTACCGGACCCCTCCCTTACCGACCCCTCCCTTACCGGACCCTCCCTTACCGAAACCCTCCCTTACTGAACCCCTCCCTTACTGGACCCCTCCCTTACTGGACCCCTCCCTTACTGGACCCCTCCCGGAGGTCCTGTTACTCCACGGGAATGGCGGAGTGGTTCGGGGCAGGAAGACGTCCCGGGGCGGGCAGAGCTGATTTCAGCCAATGGGTGTGGCAGAACGGGCTCCAGGCCACGATGGCACCAGTAGACCGGTCAATCGAGGGATTGTGTTGCTGGAGCCAAGAGAATCTCAATACCACAGGAACCTGCAGAGACTCAATTAGCAAGATTTGGATCATCTCGCAGTGGAATGCTTGGACTGTCTTGTCCTTCAAAACGCATGAAACAATGTCCACATTAGTTTCTACTTCCATCTCATGTCCTGTCCTTATATTATTTGTATTAGTAATTACAGTGTGTTAAACAACAAAACTGAGGAAGAGAAAGAAACGTTCTCACGTTTGTGTTCATTATTTTCGGTAGAAGGTCTGAGTTTAATTAGCTTTTTTCATCAAATAAAACGTCAAAGCTAGTCAGTCAAGAGCGATGCTAGCTAGCTTCCGCTGTCAATGCAATGAGAGTCTCAAGGGAGAGGAAGAGTTTCTAAGTGGAAGCTGTGTGAAAAGAACAGAAGAAGGGCAGTGAGTGAGGAACCGTCCAAAAAGTGTGAAGAAAAAAAAAACTGAAAACATCTGCACTGGTTGAAAATATAGGAAGTTCTTACACAGAATGTTTTGACTGCTTTGTGTTGGAAGTAAAGCAGAAGTAACTGTGCCACATTTTTCCAATGTTTATAGGAGGCAAAAAAATGGAATCTACTGCGCAGCCTAGCGAACGCCTAAAATAAACTGCTGACAAATCGTATGATGAAATTGTGACTACATTAAAAGGACATTATTCTACCAAAGCCCTGATCATCGCAAAAATATTCATGTTTCATAAGACAAATCAAGAGGAGGGGGAGTCAATCTCACCGTCTGTGGCTCTATTGAACCTGTTCTTTGAACACTGTGAATTTGGGCGCTCACTGAGTGACACTATACGTGATAGGTTACTGTGTGGAATGCTCAGCGAGGTAATTCAGAAACACCTTTTGACTGAGAGTAACTTAACATTGCAGAGAGCAATAGAAGTGAGTACATCAATGGAAATGGCAAATAGACACGCATGGAGGTTAAGTGCATCGACCGATAAGGTGTCTACAGATAAAAAAAAAAAAACAAGGCAGTAGGTATTAAGCCGTGCTATCGCTGTGGGAAACCAGCTCACCAAGCCGTGCTATCGCTGTGGGAAACCAGCTCACCAAGCCGTGCTATCGCTGTGNTGCTATCGCTGTGGGAAACCAGGTCACCAAGCCGTACTATCGCTGTGGGAAACCAGCTCACCAAACCGTGCTATCGCTGTGGGAAACCAGCTCACCAAGCTGTGTTGGTGCAAAGACTTAGACTGCAGAGGTTGATGCAGAAAGGGTTACAACAAACGTGCATGTAAAAAAAAAAAACATTTAAAGACACAAAAAGTACTAATCAAAAGAAAAGTGACTTCAGGAAGTACAAAAAGAAAGTGCATCAAACGGAGAACACAGAGGATGAAGACAATGATACCCTGTGTGATGGGGAAGAGTCTTTACGTGTTTTTTCCATTTCAGACCGTGGACACGGATACTGGGCGACACTGGAGCAGCCGTATCTATGCTGTCTAAGATTGTAAACAAGGATAGACTACATCACCTCACACCCAGAGCCCATGAAGATGACGCTGAAAACAGACTCTGCTGAGACTTCCAGTGAGAGGAAGCGTGATTGTTACGGTGGAGCTCAGCAAACAGAAGGTAGAGCTACCGCTTTACATCATCAAAGGCAACCAGCCAGATTGCTAGGACGCAGATGGCTGGAAAAGATCATATATTCACACGGTTGCAAAAGAGGACACAAACCTACAAGAGATATTGAGGAAACACACTGTGTTCAATGGAGAACTTGGCAGTATGAAGAACATAATGGTTAAACTGACCGTGAAACCAGACACCAGCTTGGCCTGTCCCATACGCCATAAAACCAACAATTGAAACTGAGCTAGTCAAACTAGTCAAGTAGGGAGTACTGGATCCAGTGAGTGTTAGTGATTGGGCTACACCTGTCCAGAATGTTAGTGAATGGGCTACACCTGTCCTGAGTGTTAGTGAATGGGCTACASCTGTCCTGAGTGTTAGTGAATGGGCTACACCTGTCATGTGTGTTAGTGAATGGGCTACACCTGTTCCTGAGTTGTTAGTGGATGGGCGTACACCTTGTCCAAGGAATGTTCTGAATGGGCTACACCTTCCTGAGTGTTTTAGTGATGGGCTACCACGTCCAGTAGATGTCACTGCTGGTGTTAGTGATTCTAACTCGTGATGTGTGATTGGGCTACACCTGTAGCTGGTGTTAGTGAATGGGCTACACCTGTCCAGAATGTTAGTGAATGGGCTAACCCTGTCCCTGAGTGTTTAGTGATTGGGGCTTACACCTGTCGTGAGTGTAGTGATTGGTCTACACCTTCCATGTGTGTTAGTGAATGGGCTACACCTGTCGGCAGTGTTAGTGAATGGGCTACACCTTCTGAGTGTTAGTGAATGCGGCTACACCGTCCTGAGTGTTAGTGAATGGGCTACACCTGTCCAGAGTGTTAGTGAATGGGCTACACCTGTCCAGAGTGTTAGTGAATGGGCTACACCTGTCCAGATGTTAGTGAATGGCCTACACCTGTCCAGAATGTTAGTGAATGGCCACACCTGTCGCAGAATGTTAGTGAATGGGCTACACCTGTCCTGGTTGTTAGTGAATGGGTACCACCTGTCCAGAATGTTAGTGAATGCCTACACCTGTCCAGAATGTTAGTGAATGGGCAACCACCTGTCCAGAATGTTAGTGAATGGGCACACCTGTCGGAGTGTTAGTGAATGGATACACTGTCCTGAGTGTTTAGTGAATGGGCTTACACCTGTCGGAGGAGTGTTAGTGAATGGGACTACACCTGTCCTGAGTGTTAGTGAAGGGCCTACACCTGTCTGATGTAGTGAATGGGATACACCTGTCCAGAATGTTTAGTGAATGGGCTACACCGTCCAGAATGTTAGTGAATGGGCTACACCCTGTCTGAGTGTTAGTGAATGGGTACACCTGTCCTGAGTGTTTAGTGAATGGGCTACACCTGTCCACGAATGTTAGTAATGGGCAACACCTGTCGCGATGGGTTAGTGAATGGGCTACCAACCTGTCTGAGTGTTAGTGAATGGGCTACACCTGTCCAGAATGTTAGTGAATGGCCTACACCCGTCCTGAATGTTAGTGAATGGGCTACACCTGTCGTGAGTGTTAGTGAATGGGCTACACTGTCGGAGTGTTAGTGAATGGGCAACAACCTGTCCTGGTGTTAGTGAATGGGCTACACCTGTCCAGAATGTTAGTGAAGGGCACACCTGTCCTGAGTGTTAGTGAATGGGCTACACTGTCCTGAATGTTAGTGAATGGGCTCAACCTGTCCTGAGTGTTAGTGAATGGCTACACCTGTCGTGAGTGTTAGAGAATGGCTTACACCTGTCCAGAATGTTAGTGAATGGGCTATACCTGTCCTAATGTTAGTGATTGGGCTACACCTGTCCAGAATGTTAGTGAAATGGGCTACACCTGTCCAAGAATGTTAGTTGATATGGGCAACCTGTCCAGAATGTTAGTGAATGGCCTACACCTGTCAGAATGTTAGGTGAATTGGGCTACACCTGTCGTGAGATGTTAGTGAATGGGCTAACACCTGCGTGAGTGTTAGTGAAATGGGCTACACCTGTCTGAGTGTTAAGAATGGGCTACACCTGCGGTAGTTTATGAATCGGGCTACACCTGTCACTGAGTGTTAGTGAATGGGCTACACCTGTCGGAAGTGTTGAGTGAAATGGGCTACACCTGTCCTGAGTGTTAGTGATTGTGGCTACAACCTGTCCTGAGTGTTAGAGAATGGGCTACACCTGTCGTGAGTGTTGAGGGAATGGGCTACACCTGTCGGAGTGTTAGTGATCGGGCTACACCTGTCCTGAGTGTTAGTGAATGGGCTACACCTGTCCTGAGTGTTAGTGAATGGGTACACCTGTCCAGAGTGTTAGTGAATGGGCTACACCTGTCAGAGTGTTAGTGAATGGGCTACACCTGTCCTGAGTGTTAGTGAATGGCCTACACCTGTCCAGAATGTTAGTGAAATGGCCTATACCTGTCCAGAATGTTAGTGAATGGTCACACCTGTCCTGAGAGTTAGTGAATGGGCTACACCTGTCCATGAATGTTAGTGAATGGCCTACACCTGTCCAGAATGTTAGTGAATGGGCAACACTGTCCAGATGTTAGTGAATGGGCAACACCTGTCGGAGTGTGTTAGTGAATGGGCTACACCTGTCCTAGTGTTAGTGAATGGGCTACACCTGTCCAAGATGTTAGTGAATGGGCTACACCTGTCCGTAATGTTAGTGAATGGGCTACACCTGTCGGAGTGTTAGTGAATGGGATACACCTGTCCTGATGTTAAGTGAATGGGCTACACCTGTCCAGAATGTTAGTGAATGGGCAACACCTGTCGGAGTGTTAGTGAATGGGCTACACCTGTCTGAGTGTTAAGTGAATGGGCTACACTTGTCCAGAATGTTAGTGAATGGGCTACACCCGTCCTGGAATGTTAGTGAATGGCTACACCTGTCGTGAGTGTTAGTGAATGGGCTACACCTGTCGAGTGTTAGTGAATGGCAACACCTGTCCAGAATTTAGTGAATGGGGCTACACCTGTCGTGTAGTGTTAGTGAATGGGCTACACCTGTCGGAGTGTTAGTGAATGGGCAACACCTGTCCAGAATGTTAGTGAATGGGCTACACCTGTCGTGAGTGTTAGTGAATGGGCTAACCACCTTGTCCGTGGAGTGTTAGAGAATGGGCTACACCTGTCGTGAGTGTTTAGAGAATGGGCTACACCTGTCGTGAGGTGTAGTGAATGGGCTACACCTGTCCTGAGTGTTAGTGAAGGGCAACACCTGTCGTGAGTGTAGTGAATGGGCTACACCTGTCCTGAGTGTTAGTTGAATGGGCTTACCTGTCCTGGAGGCTTAGTGAGGCCCACCGTCGTAGTGTTAGTGAATGGGCTACACCTGTCGTGAGTGTAGTGAATGGGCTACACCTGTCGTGAGTGTTAGAGAATGGGCCTACACCTGTCGACAGAGTGTTAGTGAATGGGCTACACCTGTCGGAGTGTTAGTGATGGGCCTACACCTGTCCTGAAGTGTTAGTGATCGAGGCTAACACCTGCCTGTAGTGTTAGTGTCGGGCTCACACCTGTCCTGAGTGTTTAGTTGATGGGCTCACCTGCGATGTTAGTGAATGGGCTAAACCTGTCCTGAGTGTTAGTGAATGGGCTACACCTGTCCAGAATGTTAGTGAATGGCTACACCTGTCCAGAATGTTAGTGAATGGGCTACACCTGTCGTCGAGTGTTAGTGAATGGCTACACCTGTCGGAGTGTTAGAGGAATTGGGCTACACCGTCGGAGAGTTAGTGATTCGGAACTGTCCGAGTGTTAGTGAATGGGCTACACCTGTCCTGCAGTGTTAGTTGAATGGGCTACACCTGTCGTGAGTGTTGGAGAATGGGCTACACCTGTCGGAGTGTTAGTGATCGGGCTACACCTGTCCTGAGTTTAGTGAATGGGCTACACCTGTCCAGAGTGTTAGTGAATGGGCTACCACCTCAGAGTGTTAGTGAATGGGCTTACACCTGTCCTGAGTGTTAGTGATGGGCCTACACCTGTCCAGATGTTAGTGAATGGGCACAACCTGTCCTAAGATGTTAGTGATATGGGCTTACACCTGTCCTGAGTGTTAGTGAATGGGCTACACCTGTCCAGAATTTAGTGAATGGGCCTACACCTGTCCAGATGTTAGTGAATGGGTACACCTGTCCAGAATTTGCGTGATGGGCTAACACCTGTCGAGTGTTAGTGATGGGCTCACTGTCCTGAGTGTTAGTGAATGGCTACACCTGTCCAGAATGTTAGTGAATGGGCTACACCTGTCCAGAATGTTAGTGATGGGCTACAACCTGTCGGAGTGTTAGTGAATGGGATACACCTGTCCTGAGTGTTAGTGAATGAGTTACACCTGTCCAGAATGTAGTGGAATGGGCAACACCTGTCGAGTGTTAGTGAATGGGCTACACTGTCCTGAGTGTTAGTGCATTGGGCTACACCTGTCCAGGAATGTTAGTGAATGGGCTACACCCGTCCTGAATGTTAGTGAATGGGCTACACCTGTCGTGAGTGTTAGTGAATGGGCTACACCTGTCGGATGTTTAGTGAATGGGCACACCTGTCCAGAATGTTATTGAATGGGCTACCACCTGTCGTGAGTGTTAGTGAATGGGCTACACCTGTCGGAAGTGTGTTAGTGAATGGGCAACACTGTCGTGAGTTTAGTGAATGGGCAACACCTGTCCAGAATTAGTGAATGGGCTAACACCTGTCGGAGTGTTAGTGAATGGGCAACACCTGTCGTGAGTGTTAGTGAATGGGCATCACCTGTCCAGAATGTTAGTGAATGGGCTACACCTGTCCAGAATGTTAGTAGTGAATGGGCTACACCTGTCGTGAGTGTTAGTGAATGGGCTACACCTGTCGTGAGTGTTAGAGAATGGCTACACCTGTCTCGTGAGTGTTAGAGAATGGGCTACACCTGTCCGTGAGTGTTAGTGAATGGGCTACACCTGTCCTGAATGTTAGTGAATGGCAACAACCTGTCGTGAGTGTTAGTGAATGGCTACACCTGTCCTGAGTGTTAGTGAATGGCTTACACCTGTCCTGAGTTTAGTGAATGGGCCAACACCTGTCGTGAGTGTTAGTGAATGGGCTACACCTGTCCATGAAGTGTTAGGAATGGCTACACCTGTCTCAGATGTTAGTGAATGGGCTACCACTCTGTCGCCAGAATGTTAGTGAAGGGCTACACCTAGTCCGTGAGTGTTAGTGAATGGGCTACACCTGTCGTGAGTGTTAATGAATGGGCTACACCTGTCCTGAGTGTTAGAGAATGGGCTACACCGTACGTGAGTGTTAGTGAATGGCCTACACCTGTCCAGAATGTTAGTGAATGGGCACACCTGTCCGAATGTTAGTAATGGCCTACACCTGTCCAGAATGTTAGTGAATGGGCTACACCTGTCCTGAGTGTTAGAGAATGGGCTACACCTGTCGGGAGTGTTAGTGAATGGGCTTACACCTGTCGTGAGTGTTAATGAATGGGCTACACCTGTCCTGAGTGTTAGTGAATGGGCTACACCTGTCGTGAGTGTTAATGAATGGGCTACACCTGTCCTGAGTGTTAGTGAATGGGCTAACACCTGTCCAGATGTTAGTGAATGGGCTACACCTGTCCTGAGTGTTAGAGAATGGGCTACACCTGTCGTGAGTGTTAGTGAATGGGCTACACCTGTCCAGAATGTTAGTGAATGGCCTACACCTGTCCAGAATGTAGTGAATGTGGCAACACCTGTCCAGAATGTTAGTGAATGGCAACACCTGTCGGAGTGTTAGTGAATGGGCTTACACCTGTCCGATGTTAGTGAATGGGCTACACCTGTCCAGAATGTTATGAATGGCTACACCTGTCCAGATGTTAGTGAATGGGCTACACCTGTCCTGGACAGTGTGAGTGAATGGGATACACCTGTCCTGAGTGTAGTGAATGGGCTACACCTGTCCAGAATGTTAGTGAATGGGCAACAACCTGTCGGAGTGTTAGTGAATGGGCTACACCTGTCCTGTTAGTGAATGGGCTACACCTGTCCAGAATGTTATGAATGGGCTACACCCGTCCTGAATGTTAGTGAATGGGCTACACCTGTCAGTGAAGTGTTAGTGAATGGGCTACACCTGTCGGAGTGTTAGTGAATGGCGATCACCTGTCCAGAATGTTAGTGAATGGGCTCACCTGTCGTGAGTGTTAGTGAATGGGCTACACCTGTCGGAGTGTTAGTGAATGGGCTAACACCTGTCCGTGAGTGTTAGTGAATGGGCACACCTGTCCAGAATGTTAGTAAATGGCTACACCTGCGGAGTGTTAGTGAATGGGCAACACCTGTCGTGAGTGTTAGTGAGATGGCATCACCTGTCCAGATGTTAGTGAATGGCTACACCTGTCCAGAATGTTTAGTGAATGGGCTACACCTGTCGAAGTGTAGTGAATGGGCACACCTGGGGTCCCGTGAGTGTTAGGAGAATGGCTACACCTGTCGTGAGTGTTAGTGAATGGGCTACACCTGTCGTGAGTGTTAGAGAATGGGCTACACCTGTCGTGATAGTGTGAATGGGCTACACCTGTCCTGAGTGTTAGTGAATGGGCTAACACCTGTCCGTGAGTGTTTAGTGAAATGGCTACACCTGTCCTGAGTGTAGTGAATGGGCTACACCTGTCCTGAGTGGTTAGTAATGGGCTAACACCTGTCGTGAGTGTTAGTGAATGGCTACACCTTGGTCCGTGAAGTGTTAGAGAATGGGCTACACCTGTCCAGAATGTTAGTGAATGGGCTACACCTGTCGTGTAGTGTTAGTGAATGGGCTACACCTGTCCTGAGTGTTAGAGAATGGGCGTACACCTTCGAGTGTATGGATGGCTACACCTGTCAGAATGTTAGTAATGGGCACACACCTGTCCAGATGTTGTGAATGGCCTACACCTGTCCAGAATGTTAGTGAATGGGCTACACCTGTCCTGAAGTTGTAGAGAATGGGCTACACCTGTCGTGAGTGTTAGTGAATGGGCTACACCTGTCGGAGTGTAGTGAATGGGCTACACCTGTCCTGAGTGTTAGGTGAATGGGCTACACCTGTCCAGATGTTAGTGAATGGGCTACACCTGTCTGAGTTAGTGAATGGGCTACACCTGTCCTGAGTGTTAGAGAATGGGCTACACCTGTCCTGAGTGTTAGTGAATGGCTAACCTGCGTGAGTGTTAGAGAATGGGCTACACCTGTCCAGAATGTTAGTGAATGGGCCACACCTGTCCATAATGTTAGTGATTGGCTACACCTGTCCAGAATGTTAGTGAATGGCCTACACCTGTCCAGAATGTTAGTGAATGGGCTACACCTGTCCAGAATGTTAGTGAATGGCCTCACCTGTCCAGAAGTTAGTGAATGGGCTACACCTGGTCGTGAGTGTTTAGTGAATGGGCTACACCTGTCGTGAGTGTTAGAGAATGGGCTACACCTGTCGGAGTGTTAGTGATCGGGCTACACCTGTCCTGAGTGTTAGTGAATGGGCTACACCTGTCCTGAGTGTTAGTGAATGGGCTACACCTGTCCATAATGTAGTGATTGGGCTACACCTGTCCAGAATGTTAGTGAATGGCCTACACCTGTCCAGAATGTTAGTGAATGGGCTACACCTGTCCAGAATGTTAGTGAATGGCCTACACCTGTCCAGATGTTAGTGGAATGGGCTACACCTGTCGTGATGTTAGTGAATGGGGCTACACCTGTCTGTGAGTGTTGAGAGGAATGGGCTACACCTGTCCTGAGTGTTAGTGAATGGGCTACACCTGTCCTGAGTGTTAGTGAAATGGGCTACACCTGTCGTGAGTGTTAGAGAATGGGCTACACCTGTCGGAGTGTTAGTTGATCGGGCTACACCTGTCCTGAGTGTTAGTGAATGGGCTACACCTGTCCCATGAGTGTTAGGAATGGGCTACACCTGTCCTGAGTGTTGTGAATGGGCTACACCTGTCCAGAATGTTAGTGATTGGGCTACACCTGTCCAGAATGTTAGTGAATGGGCTACACCTGTCCTGAGATTTAGTGAATGGGCTATACCTGTCCAGAATGTTAGTGAATGGGCTACACCTGTCCAGAATGTTAGTGAATGGGCTACACCTGTCCAGAATGTTAGTGATTGGGCTACACCCGTCGTTCCAGTCATGAATAAAGATGGAACCGTCAGACAGAAGGTAGTTAGGGTTAATTAGGGTTGAATATTTTCCCAGTATTATACAAATGTTCCATTCCATGATTAAATAACTTTTTTCCTGGGATACATGGTATTTCCGGCCAAAACCGGAAGTGTCATTCAAAGCATTATAAAGAATATAAATAGGCCTATGTCTTGATTTGATTAGAGCTTGATCAAAATTCAAGCTTGATGAGCCCTAGTTTAAATGCATGTAATGAGCCCTATACTAAATGCATGTAATGAGCCCTACATTAAAGACATTTTATGAGCCCTACAGTACATTAAAGACATTTTATGAGCCCTACAGTACATTAGACATTTTATGAGCCCTACAGTACATTAAAGACATTTTATGAGCCCTACAGTACATTAAAAACATTTAATGAGCCCTACAGTACATTAAAGACATTTAATGAGCCCTACATTAAAGACATTTAATGAGCCCTACATTAAAGACATTTAATGAGCCCTACATTAAATACATTTAATGAGCCCTACATTAAATACATTTAATTAGCCCTACATAAAATACATTTAATTAGCCCTACATAAAATACATTTAATGAGCCCAAACCTTATTGATTGTGCCGTTATCCAATACATATGCAGTACATGTGATATCATATGTTATCAAAAACATACTGCATATTATGATATAGGCAACTGCACATTACACACCACAGAAGAACATCACATCCCATAGATGTAGCTAGCTATATGCTCTCTTGGGTAAATCAATGAAACTAGCTCCAGTAGGCTAATATTTTTGAATGTGAACTGTATTACTGTACTGTACTGTATTGTATTATACTGTATTATATGGACTGGAATTATTCACATCGTTCAAACCATGATAAAGCAGGGACAGGCCTACAAAATTACAAGTACAGGCTACTATAGGCTAGTATAGGCTACTATAGGCTAGCATAGGCTACTATAGGCTAGTATAGGCTAGCATAGGCTACTATAGGCTAGCATAGGCTACTATAGGCTAGTATAGGCTAGTATAGGCTAGCATAGGCTAGTATAGGCTAGCATAGGCTACTATAGGCTAGTATAGGCTAGTATAGGCTAGTATAGGCTAGTATAGGCTAGTATAGGCTAGCATAGGCTAGTATAGGCTACTATTTTTTTTATTTTTTTATTTCACCTTTATTTAACCAGGTAGGCTAGTTGAGAACAAGTTCTCATTTGCAACTGCGACCTGGCCAAGATAAAGCATAGCAGTGTGAACAGACAACACAGAGTTACACATGGAGTAAACAATAAACAAGTCAATAACATGGTAGAAAAAAAGAGAATCTATATACAATGTGTGCAAAAGGCATGAGGTAGGCAATAAATCGAATGGCCGAACTTGGATGCAGCTACGGAAGACGAGGCCAAGGCCGTGTTCTGGATGTCAAAAGATGAGGAACATTCCTCAGCAAGTGTGGCTAAACTCATGTTTTTTTCCCAGAGGAGCACTTCAGCGGGAGAGAACCATTTAAGAGCTACGGATTGACAACGCAACTCGTTAGCGATAATGCCCCC